>NW_004524635.1:11276999-11302255 GCF_000260255.1 Octodon degus
GTATTATGAGAGGTTATTTGTGTAATGAGGTTAAGCAGACAATGTCTGGGATTTGATTCTTGGCTGTTGTGCCTCTTCTGTGATATTTTTTTTGTTTCTTCAGTTTGCTTTGTCTCTTACAAATCTAATCTTGGCCAAGCCAATTCCATTAACCATGAACGAATCCAAAACATCTGTGTGCCTCAGCCTTTCCATCTATAAATGGAGGATGTGTGTTTGTGGGCCGATTCGGGTGTTCAGAGATTTGTGGGACTGTCACTCGGCTGAAAGGAACAAGAAAAGGCAGAAGTAAGTCTTGGAAATGATTGCTGTGGGAGAAGTTGCAGCCTTGAGGTGAGAAACTCAGCCAGCTGGATGGAAATCCGAGAGCACAAGCACTCCAAATGCACATCCACGTGCTTCTCTCGTGTGCTACTGTGTCTCTACTTTGGCCAAACTTCATGGAAGCTTGAGAACAAGGGAGCTGGTTAAGGTCCCCAAAGCCAGCGTCCTATAAGGAAGCCAAATGATGAAGGGCAGAGAGCAGATCTCTCTGTATTCAGCCCAGGAATCAGCACTGTACATTGGTCTACATCTTACTGATTTTCTTGACTACCATAGCCTGGGTGTCGACCAAAGCTGGACCTGCCCACTGATTTCTGGCCATTGCGTGGCTTCCTTTGTTCAGAATGCTTTTACTTCAACAGTCCTACAGTAACGAGCAGTTCAGTTGTTTGGAAGACAACCGCCATTACAAATGGCACCATGATGCTTTTATCAGTGAACAGTGTACATTCCTAGATGTGAAAGTGCCAGGTGAAAAGCTCTCTGTGTAGTATTTATTTATTTATTTATTTATTTGGGACAGGGTCTCACTATGTAGCTCAGACCTGTGATCCTCCTGTCTCAGCCTCCCCAGCACTGGGATTACAGGTATGCACCAGCAGGCCTAGTTTCCATGGCTGGCATGGCATGGATCCCAGCAAGGCATGTGGAACCAGGGATCAAACCCAGGTCCTTGTACTTGCTAGGCAGGCACTTAGAGTGCTGAGCTATCTCCCCAGCCTCTTTGTAGTTTTCTTTTTCTTTCTTTTCTTTTCTTTTCTTTTCTTTTCTTTTCTTTTCTTTTCTTTTCTTTCTGTTTCACCACACAGATTGGATTCGTAGTAATCCTCGTGTTTTCAGCCTCACAAGCGCTGGGATTACAGGTGTGCCCAGTCTCAGTCACCGTCTCAGTGTACTTTGGGGGCAGGGTCAACACTGCACATTGGGGATCGAACCCCTGTCCCTGCATCTGCCTAAGCAGGTGCTTTATTCCACTGAGCTATCTGGCCAGCCTTCTCTCTTTATAATTTTGGCAGATACCATTGACATATAACCCTGAGAAGTTGTAAGTTTTCACACCCCAGCTTTTTGAGAGTGGCTCCCATGTTGGTCAACTCATTGTGTTTCACAATTTGTTGGTCTTTTCCAACATAGATCTGATAAGAAATTTCTCTTGTGAGCAATGGAGTTGAATTGGTTTTAGTGGTGGTGGTGTACTGGGGTTTGAGCACAGGTCTCAATAACCCTGCTACATCCCCAGTCCTTTTCAAAATTTTTTTTTTATTTTAAGACATGGTCTTGCTAAGTTGCTGAAGTTGCCCAGGTTGGGGTGGAACTTTCTGTACTCCTGCCTCAGCCTCCTAGAATGCTGCAAAAACAGGCATAGGATGCCACACCTTGTTGGCTAGTTGTATGGACAGAAACTAGTATTAAGTACTGTATTTTTCTTTTCAAAACAGTCTAGAGCACTCGTGGGACTTGTCATTCATTCCAATGAGCACTGATTCTTCTGTGACTTACTGAGTGCTTACTTCTGTATTACTGCACTTATTGCAAAGTAGGAATTACAGAGCACTACCATTTCAAAGAGACATTAAACTATTATGTCATTTTGGGGGATTTTTAGCAAAGTATTTTTACTACAAAAACATTTGCATGAGGACATTTGCTGCCCTGAGGCCTCCGGTCTCTGTTTCCTCTCTGCCCACAGCATCCTCTTCCTGTCAGCCAAGTGATGTTTCCCCAGTACAAACCCTTGCACTGCGTGTGACTGTCATTGGAAAGAAAGTCCCGCTCCTCTTGGGGCAAGATATGTGTAATTACACAGAGATTCAGACTTCAAACACATTTTTTCAAACTAAAAGTATTGTATTATGTTAGAAGTTTCAGTTATACAGTAGATGTTCAGAGAAGAAGAGTATTCCCCTCTGTGACTGGGCGGCATTTCTCTTGTTTTGTTGGTGGCAGCCATTGGCCAAATCATTTCATTGGCATGCCTATGTCTTTCTTTAAAGACAAGTCATGAGGGAATCCTCCCAGAGAGCTTGACTGGCTCCTTTGTTCTGGGTGGGAGGACGTGTGTGACAGAGCAATGGGCCTATCCCACCTGGCCTCAAAGGCCATGGTGTTGGCTGCCAGCAGCACAGGCTCTAGCGGCTGTCTACCAGATGGTTTCCTCAGTGTCTGACTTTGAAGTGCCAAATGCAATTAAAAACCCTCGTTCAGAAAACAAGCCTTTCAGTTGCGCCCATATGGTGATCAGCGCCTCTGGGCCTCTGATCATTTAAAGAGGCCAGCTCAGGAGAAAAGCAGATGGAAAGAACTGTAAGATGAGAAGTACCCATAAAGAGGTGAGAAATAAGTATTTAATTTTTCTAGTTCCAAAATCAGTGTAGAAAGGGAAACAATGGCCTGTCAAAAACTGGATTCTTCATTGCGTTCAGACTCGGCATGTGCTGATCAACGGTGGCACCTGTGAACAGGATCTCACTTTCCCACTGGCCAGGGCAATGTTATGCATACTCAGCTGGGCTTCAAAACCGTTTCTTCATGCAGACAAGAATTGAGGTGTTTCTGTGAGGGTATTCTATGAAGATAATCAATAACTACAGCCAGCTGACTTTAAGTAAAGGTGGTTATCCTTGTGATGTGAGTAGCCTTCATCCAATCTGTATCAAAAGCTGAGATTTCCTAGAAATTTGGCCAAGAACTGCACCACGAATTCCTGCCTGTGTTTGCAATCTTCCAGTCTACTCTCTAAATTCAGACTTGACAGCCCCCAACAATTGTGTGAACCAATGTACCACCTCATACCTGCAGGTTAAAATATTCCCAGAAGATATGTGTGCTCATTTATTTTTGAGAAGCAAAACTCTAAGGTCTAGTGATTTCTATTTGCTACTTCCCATGGCTTATTCTTTGATATACTACATTTATTTGTGCTAGTTTCACTGGTCCTGATAAGAAATACATAGCACTAAGCAAAATATCCACAGGTGTTTGTGGACTAAATATTTTCTTAAATTCTTCCAAAACATGTCAGAAAGCAATAAGACATTGAAGCCTGAGTTCAGAGTCACATAACTTTATTTATGGCAAAGTGTTTAGGATTATTTGTAAAATCTGAAAATTTTTATCTAACTGCTCAGTTAATAGTAGACACTATTTCAAATGATATTTAAAGTTTCTGGTAGATGTCTGGAATGAGACTAAGGCTTACTAAGTTGCTCATCTCTGACCCTCAAAGATAACAGTATTGTTCCAGAAATAGACACAGCTGAGCACTTCATTCACAGCCTCCAGACCTGGGACTTCTTGCATTAGGCAGTGAGTTCGGGGAAAATCTGAGAGGAAATGAGGAAGGTGGTGTGCACAAGGGCGAAGGGCTTGCTGTTGCTCATGGGCTTGTTTGCAGGGAAGCGAAGTAGGATGGATCCTGTGACACTATCATGTGCTGAGAGATGCCATGAGGCTCACTTCCTTCAGCAGCTGACTTTCTAGACCAGAGATAGTCTTAGTGGAGCCTCTTTTCAGAGACCTTATGAATAATTACTTTGCCTCCTATGGCTAGAAAATTCCTAAAGGAAAGTCAGCTGCTTACAGAGGATCTATAGTAATTTAAACCCTTCACCTTAGTAGAACATCTTCATTGAAGATACACAGAGTACTTTAGCAATGAGATTGGAAGTAATTTTGAGTTTGGGTTAGGTTTGCTAAGGAGTCAATTAGGTGAGTGTTGTTGGAAGAGTTTGTATTTTTCTCATCCCCACTCCAGAGTGACTTTATCAAAATTAAATGATCCCAACAGAGGTTAAGAGCAGCTTTGCCCTGCGAACTAAACTGACAGCCCCACCATACAGATACATACAAAGGATCCCCAAGCCTCAACTATGGCAAAGAAAGAGAATATTGGCTACAAGCCCTCATGGTGGTAGCTCCCACTATATCAAGGGGACAGTGAGTTGTCATTGGCTAAAGGTCTGACATGAGGTGCTCAGTAGGTGAGATTTTCCATTGCACACTGTCAGATGCTTATGTCTCCAAGAACAGCATACAGGTGGTGCTGCCTTTTTTCCAAAGTTCAACAGAGGTTTTCTTTGACCCTCCTCCTAAGGATGCCTTCACTGTACATCTGCTCCATACACCTGCTCATCTCCAGAGCCCCATTTGCAACAGCAATGTAAGTGGCTCCCGAGCTGTGCAAATTGGTGTTCTTTTCTTCCTTTCTTTCCTTTCCCTTTCTTTTCTGGTGGTCCTTTTTGTCTCATGCCTGTCACTTCTGTTTTTCAGGAATTAGACCTAGACCACTTACCCTTGTCAACACATCCATAGTGTTCCATGCTGTAGTTTCATCTGTTTTTATTTCCGTCTTATCACTTCTCACTCCTGTCATGCCTCTCTCTGCTCTAGGCATTTGATAAGGAAGGATTGGTCAGCCCAGAAAAGGATTCCTTTCCATTGAAGTGTAAATAAGCAGAACTTCTTAGGTGTGTGTGTATGTTTTTCACAAGCACTTCTTTCAGCTTTATGGAAATGCTATCTTCTTACCATCATGTAAATTATGAGTTGGAGGGAGACGTGCTGGCTTTCCCATCTCTTCACGGCCCAGGTCCTCCAGCTTGGGCAACTTCAGTCATGTGTACAGCTTCTGAGATTCCAAATGCTCAGGAAACACTGTAGAATAGTGGAATCAGAGTATCTCAAGGGGAACCCAGCTTTATTAATTATCAGGCCCCCCAAGTGATTGATTATATCCTATCCTCAACAGAAGTGTTATGGCCACTCATCTAACCTGGGACACCAAATTCCAAGTCAAAGAAATTTATTTTATATTTAAAAAGTATCAAAATTTCCCAATCAGAAAGTAGATGTTTTTCAAAAACATACTGTTTACCAAAAAAACAAAAACAAAAACAAATAACACCTAAAGAAGGAAATTACAGAAAACATGGTCTTTTCTTTGTTTACTTTGTTTCGTTTTGGCACTGTGTTTTAAAATGTAAAAGATTAAATGAATTGTTTCACAAATGAATCCAAATATAGCCATTGGACAAAAAATATATATTCATTGTTGTGTTAGTCCCAAATTTAACACAATGTTCAGAGAACATTTCTGCCTGTATTTTTAGCTAAGCATCGAGTTGTTGGTCTGGGAGGCAGTGAGAATTTCAAAATAGTTTGTTACCTAAAAATATACTTCCTGAAATGAACTTGAGGCCTGAAAGGAATGAATGGCTTTATTTTTTTCTTCTATATTTAATGTTACCACAAGAAAGCAAATCTTAAATATATGTATGTTTATATTTTTAGAGACCCAGGAAACAGGTGCTAGGCTCAAACAACAGGGAAGGTTTCAAGGCAAAGTACTGGTGACAGATATCTAAAATTGACAAGAGCAGACAGAGGCATGGAAGGGCAATGAAACCATTCCTGTTGAGACAGAAACACATGCAACACGTAGAGAGCATGGTGGGCTCTGCTCAGCCCATAGTGGGCTGTTTTGGAGAAGTACCTCCCAACTTGCAAAGGGCCAGTGACTAGGCCTGGCTGTGTGAGATCTAGAGGCATCAGCATTCTTAGGCTAGCACAGATTGTGTGTTAATTCATGTTTGTTGGCCCAAGGGTGGTAATCTCTTAATTCATTCAGCTCTCTAGAATTTCTCTGTGATACCAGCACCAACAGAAATGGGTCTCATTGAGGAAAAAGATGGAGAATCAGGCACTAAACCTTTCTTGTTGTTTCTTGGCATGAATATGTATTACAGAAGTAACCTGTCTTCAATATTGCATTGGATGGGGCCGGGGAGATAGCTCAGTAGAATAAGTGCTTGCCTGGCAAGCGCAATGGCCTGAGTTCAATCCCTGGTTCCACCAAAAAAAAAAAAAAAAAAAAAAAAAAAAAAAATATATATATATATATATATATATATATATATATATTGTATTGGATGACTTGAATAAATATTGTGTTTATAACCCTACTCCTTGCCAATCTGAGTGGAGAGTCTGTATCCTTTCCTAATTCGTGTAATGCAGCAAATGTGAACTCGTAATTACTCCTATGTGAATTCATATGTTTACTCATGTATTCAGTAATAACTTTTGCATACCTTCTGAGTGACAGGTGCTTTTTTTTGGTATTGGAGATACAGGATGTAAACAAGATAGACCAAATATTGTGAACTTTGAATTTTGCTGGATAGATTATAGGCAATTAATTATATGTGACCCACATACTTAGTGCACAAGATAGAAGGAGTCCTGTGCTGGTTACTTTCAAGTAGGTGTAGTGACATTTAATCAAAAACCAGAAAATTGACAAGGAGCCAGATGAAGGTACTAGAAAGTTAAAGGCTGGAAGTAGAACAAACTTAGCTTCTCAGAAAGGGTCTGCATGCCTTCAGAGGGGCCAAGTAAGGAGGAAGGGGCTTGGAGTGAAAACAACAATGAATTGATGGGGGCCTTTGAGGTGGGGCCAACTTTCATTTGCCTTTTAGGCTGTATCTTAGGGGTTCTCTGTTCAGTAGAAGAAGAGAGAAGTCATAGACTGGGTTCCTTTGGAAGAGTCCCCTGTGAGGCAGCCTCCTCCCTTTTGTTTTTCACAACTCTACTTGGTTGTGACCTCTTCCTGCCAGTTTGAGTAACGTCTTCTGTGGGTCCCACGTGGTCTGTGCCTTCCTCCGTTTGGGTTCCCCTCCTCTGGATGGTTTCCACATCTGTTCACCCATAATTTCCTAAAGGGCACTTATTTTGTGCTCATAGTACCAAGCACTGCACAGTGGGTCCTTGGGTTGTTTTCATTAAATGAAAAGGTGTATGCATGGAAAGACTGCTTTATGCTAATCATGGACACAGGAGAAGCTGCTGTGCTTCTGCCGTGGCCTCTCTACTATGGCTTTCATTGCATATTGCTCACCTGAGGGCATTCTAATCTTTCTCCATATGCATTCTCATGACATCAAGCTTATTTGGAACTGCATACCGTCTCTTAGAATTCATTGGCAGGCTGCCGTGCTGTTTGTATAATTATTTACTCTGTCTTTCTCTCCCGCCAGTTAATAATGACATGATGGCCACTGAAACCAACGGTGCAGTCAAGTTTTCACAACTGTGCAAGTTTTGTGACGTACGGTCTTCCACCTGTGACAACCAGAAGTCCTGCCTGAGCAACTGCAGCATCACGTCCATCTGTGAGAAGCCTCATGAAGTCTGTGTAGCCGTCTGGTAAGGGAGCCCATAAGCAGTGTCTTTTCTTGGTCCGTCGGGAGTGCTGCATGCCTGGTCTGCGTCTCTCCAAAACTTAAGCCAGTGAGGTGAACCTTTTAGAGCATTTAGTAACAAACAGCTGGATGAGGCACAAATGCTACATAGATATCTATCCCATTTTCTTTCACTTGGACTATCTACCCCTTTCAATTATTAAATGCAGTTAGTTTCTAGAGCCATTTTATGCTTTTCTTTGTGTGTCTGTGTGTTTGTATACGATGACTTTAATGTTTAAAATCAGTCTGCAAAGCCTTCTTTGTATCAAGAATTGTGATGTCCCTTCTCAGTCGTTTAACTCCTCCTCCTCCTCCTCCTCCTCCTCTTCCTCCTCCTCCTCTCAGCACTCCACGTGACCATGGGAGTTTTCTTTCAAGGTACTCCTAGTTCTGCATGGAGGTAAAAGGCTGGCTCTTAGTAAAGAAAAATTGCACATATACAGAAGTTACTAGAGAAGCAAGAAAAACAACCCACTCAGACTCTTGGAAGCCTCAGCTATATTCTCGTAATCATTGGCCTCAACTGGGCTTTCTTTTTTTTTCTTTTCTTTTCTTTTTTTCTGCAGAACTGGGGATTGAACTCAGGCTCTTGTGCTTGCCAAGAAAGTCTTTATTCTACTGAGCTATCTCCCCAGCCCCAAACTTGAGGCTTTTTTTTTTTTTTTTTTTTTTTTAAGTACCGGGGATTAAACTCAAGACCCTGTGCTTGCCAGGCAAGTGTTTATTCTACTGAGCTATCTCCCCAGCTAAATGAGCTTTCTTTTAGATCAGAGCTACTTCTTTTGGGTCAGATTCTGTCCTCTTCCTTTTTGTTTCTCACATGTCCTCTAACACACCTCCCTCCCATATATAAATATCTCAAATAATGTTTTGTACATATACTGGCTGTGGGTACACTTGGGTCATGTTGTACTTAATGGTCGAGGATCAACAGCATGGGTAAGAGGTAAACAACTTTTGCATGAAGGGTTCCAGTTTTATGAAATATGTGAAGTCACTAATAGGATTTAACACTTTACAGATTTATTCAGATATTTCGAATCTATCAGCTATGTATATATTTTTTAAGTAGGTTAAATATTTCCTGGATGATTCACAGACAAAAATGTGAATTCTCTTTTCGGGGAATGAGCTTTTGAGATTTTCTCTAGGCCACAGATTTGCCTCATTGATGGTCTGGAAGCCCTGTAAATTTCCATACACACAGGAAGGTGAACACATTGAATGGAGAAGAAAAAAAAGAAAAAACCACATGTGAATGGAGATCTAAAAGCATGATGTCTGAGGAAGGACAGAGGCAGTCAGACAGGGGTAGTCCAAAGAAGAGAGGCATGCATTCTGTTGAGAGAAATTGAAAGGTTATTGGAGAAAAATGTAATAAACTCGTTTTTCCACCTCGGAAGGGTGGAGGGCAGACACATAACATTTGAAAGTGAATAGATTTGTGCTCAACATGGGTTTAAATGGTTTCTCAATCATAGTGTCCCAACACCAGCCCAGACTTCCTTCTCTGGAAGTCAGATTAATTCCAGAGAAGCTGAATGACTTGAAGAGGAAAGACTGAAAACTGGACTCAGTACCTGTAGAGCTTCCCTCTGTGGCCCTGCTCTCTGCTGCACGTTTTCTCTGACTGTAAATCAAGTCCAAACGATTGAATGGGATGCCGATCTCCCTAGGATAAAGGCTTGGCTTGTTTCAGAAGTGGTGAGCATGTTATGGAGTGGAGGTCCCCCTTTCTCCTTGGTATTGAAGGGAAATATAATGAACACTATTTTTAAATGATTTAAAAACATTTATTATTACATATTTGCAACTCATGGACTTTATAGTCATCTTGCAGAGTGGTTACATGTGCATATTACAGCATGCATCTCTTAAAAATCCCTTTTCCCTTCTACCCCTCCTCCAAGCCCCCATCCCTTTTTTTTGTACTTGTTGATATTTTTTATTTTAGCATATGCTATGCCATGTAGTGTTTACATTAACAAGGCTATTAGACTCTACAAAGTGCTCCTTTGTTACTCTCATTCCCCTCCCCCTCCTTCTCACCCCTCACCCTTGTTTCCACATGGCAAGAGACCCATCCCTGTGTCCCTTACTATCCATCCTTTATCGCTTTCTTCGTTTGTACTTTGCATCGTTCAAAGGACAGGTACCACACCATATTCAAGTTTGTGTGTCTGATTTATTTCACTCAACCGATTTTCCGGGTGTATCCACTTTCCTACAGATGTGTCGCATTTGTCCTTCTTTATAGCTGAGTAGTATTCTGTTATGCATATAGAGGCCACATTTTCTTTATCTAATCTGTTGACGGGTGTGCAGGCTGCCTCCAGTATTTAGCTGTTGTGAATTGGGCTATTATAAACACTGGGCGGCATGTATTTTTGTAGTACGATGACTTCAGCTCTTTGGAGAAGATTCCTAGCAGGGGCACAGCTGGATCCTGCAGAATTTCTAAGTTAAATGGATGCCAATTTTAACCTGTTTTAGCTGAGGCCAATACTCCTGCAAGTGTGAGTGCCGAAAGGAGAAAGGGAGGTGTGGTGGGCCCTGCCACGCACCTCGCTCTCCCTCTCTAGGACAAAGGCACTCGCTTTCTGACTGGCGGTTGCTGAGCGCCACTCCTGGCCCCGCCAAGGAGGTCCCCTGCACAGACAGCAGCCGATTGACCCGTGTTCTATCCTCCTCCTCCTGGCGGCCAGCATCCCACTGTGGCCTAAAGCAAGGGAATAAATTGCCGACCCATGTATTACCTCAAATTGGGACAGCTCTTAAGGATTATTCCAGCTTTAGAACTTCTGTGGGGTCCACAGAAGCCTCTGCTGCACCCGCTACACAGTTCATCTTGTCCCTTTGTGTGGCACTGCTTCTTAGAGGTCCTTCCAGGTACATCTCTGGGAACTTTCTGCACAGAAAACTTTTAAAGCCTCAACATGCATCAGTAGGAATCCCAAACTAGAAAGAGCATTGTCTTTAAAATAGCCAAATATGGAAATGGAGTTACCATGAAGTGGGTTTCAATGCTTTTGTTGGCTTTAGTGTTGTATTCATCCACATTCATTAATTCAGCGAATGTCAGCAGTGTACCCATTCCATCCATGTAAAATGCTTAAGCTTTTTCTCAGGATAGAAATAGTTTTGGAGCCAAGTTTAAGGTCCTTATGCTGATTCTTGCAGTAGATATTCATGCACTGTCTCATAGCTCAGTGCAAACTTTGCGATACAAAGAAATCTGTACATATTTCATGGTGTTTTCTTTTCCTGTACTCAACACTGTGCAAAGATGTTTTGCAAGCTTAGTTCTACCTGGTAAGAAGCTCTTTTACAAGAGTAAGTGGAGAAATCAGTTAAGGTTGTTATCCAGATTTAAGTATTATAATAGTTTTCTGGCTGCAATTTTACTTCTCTAAGCAGCTAGAAGATGGAAAGCAACAGTCTCTGAAAAAGCTGCCTAATGCTTACAGAACAGCTTTATTTCACGGTTTGTAATTCGTTTGTTGGCCTCTGCTTCTCAAGGAGGAATTACCATGGTTTTCTCTGGAAGCAAATTATGCCAACAAAAACCTGCATACCGGTGCATGCACATAAAATTGCCCCATGGCTAAAGGCTTTGCAAAGACTACCTAGCAGATTTGAGGTTCGGGACAGGTAGGTTTTAAAATAGGTACTATGGAATACTACTCTGCTATCAAGAAGAATAAACTTGTGGGAAAATAGATGGCACCTTGGCATCATAATGTCAAGCGAAATAAGTTAGACACACCAGCTTAAGTTTCTCTTGTATGAGAAACCCAAAGTATAAATAAGATAAAGATCAAAATGAGAGATCCATAATAGGAAATAAAGCCAAGAGTGGGAAAGCATGGTTATCATTCTAGCTCTGGGAAGACTGAAACAGGACGTTGGCCATGTGTTGAGGCCAGTCAGAGCCACAGAATGGATATAAGGCCACCCTGAACTACTACATAGTGAGACCCTGTCTCAAAACAAAGAAGAGAAATAGGAGATGAAGGAGGCCAAGGGTTGGAGGGGTACGGAGGGGAAGGAAGGAGAGGGGAAAAGAACTGAGGTGTGTTACATGCATGAACCAGTTCCCCATGATCAATGCAATGATTTCCTGCAAACATGTCCTAATGAAAATGAAAACTAAGAAGACTAAATAGACATCACTTATTGCGTGATCGTGGTGATGCTGACTTAGTTCCTTTAGCTCTGGGATAGCCACCCTCGGGTCAGGTTACTGATTGCTGCTCCTTCTCTAGTAGGAAAACTCTAATGCATTTAGCGAGGGACTGCTCTCTTGGTGTCCCCTGGAGCTTTGAATCGAGAACCCTTGAGCTCTGTCACACAGGGGCACATGTGGGGACACCAGAGCCACTTCTGGGCTGCATGGGCATAATAAATACCAGTGCCATTCCTGGTTCAGCTGCTCTGTTCTTCCCACACTCCTGCTCTAATTATCCCCTTGGTGTCTAGCTGTCCTTTACTGTCCTTGTGTTAAACACTAAGAGGAGGGTACAAGGCAAAGTTGCTCTTCCCCAGAGGGGAAAGCCCCACTGCCTCCCAGGTGAAGGCTGTGACCTAGTTGCTTCTTCCTTCTAGCTTACCTTGCTGTGAGGACTGAGTTTGTGTATGAGTGTGTGTATGTGTGTATGTTACTGAGCGTGCGTGTGTGTGTGCTCATGCACATGCACTAAGAAGTGTCTCACAGAAGACTACCCTTGCAAAGGTGATTGGGCCTGCCACATCATTGAAGGCCTAACTCCGACTTCCCCACCCTTCCTCTGTAGGTCCAGTCTCTAGATACACAGGCTGCCATTGAAGGTGATGGCATTTTCTATCTGAACAGGGCTGAGACAGGAGGGATTGTCCTACTAACCTTGGTGTTGGGCTCAATCAGTTTAGACAGAATGTTCATAAGAAAAGCACAGAGAAGTGTTACGGAGATAACATCCTTTTTCCAAGAATACCCAAGTTTTATTTTGGCTTTTGCAGTTGTAATTGTGGGCATTCGCCGTGCAATTTTTTTTTTTGGTGGTACCAGGGGTCTGACTCAGGACCTTGCACTTGCCAGGCAAGTCCTTATTCCACTGAGCTATTTCCTTGGCTGCTGCATGCCATTTTTAAGTGTTCATTCCATGTAGAGCCAATTGAGCACTTCTTAGGGCCCAAGAAAAGTGCCTTGTGAGATAGTACCTGAACCCATAGCTGAATAAGTCCCTAACTATGTGATGCAGAGGATTATTAAATGTAGACGTAATTAGTTCATGACAACATAAAATACTTTGCTGATCTATGAATGAAAAACATCCTGCAATTCTTTCACATGTTGTTTTTTTTTCCTTGTCTGTTCCTTCCAGTAATTTGAGAAAGTGCCTTTCTGTCTTGAGTATTCCTTCTCATTTTGCTTGCAAACTCAGCTGCCAACATGGATGATGCCCCTTGCCCATGTATGGGCCAGCAAAAAGTAAAGGGGCTCAGCGTCCCCTAGAGACATCCTCTCTAAAGACAGTGGAGAGGACTTGGATGGGCACAGTAAGCTAATGACCTGATGTGAGCCTTGCGGTGCACTCTGGGTATAAGGTTTAAAATTAGCTCAAGTACACAGGACTCTTCTGTTTCCACATACCTCCTTTTTAAAAATTCAAGCACATTGAATGTGTAAAATTCTCTCACAAGACAACCCCTACAGAAAGCTGTCCTATTTATAATCATATGTGAGTTCTGGGGATGAGTAAAGTAAAAACTGAAATGAATATAGAAGGTACAGGAAATTATGGAACATCCTGCTAGTGGTGGAGAACAGAAACCAGCTGCCATTAATAGGAACGTTATGACCAGATTGCTTTTCTACCCAGAGATATTTTATTCATTTTCTTTTTCTCACTCTTTTCTCTCCTCAATGAATTCTGTTCCCTAGGCGGAAGAATGATGAGAACATAACACTAGAGACAGTCTGCCATGACCCTGAGCTCCCTTACTATGGATTTATTCTGGAAGATGCTGCTTCCTTGAAGTGTATTATGAAGGAAAAAAAAGTGCCTGGGGAGGCTTTCTTCATGTGCTCCTGCAGTGCTGATGAGTGCAATGACCACATCATCTTCTCAGAAGGTGAGTTTTCTTCTCTTGGCATCTTGGAGCCTGGTTTCCTCTACCTCAGTCCCTTGTACCCTTGGCCTGTGACCCCATGGAGGCAGCTGAGGCAGAGTGAATCTCTCCAGAAATGAAGACTCTCAGGCCCCAACCCAGACTACTGAGTCAGACATGCTGGAGTGCTGGCCCAGCAAACAATATTTTAGGAAGAAACTAAGAACACTGGCATAAGGATTTGAAAGGGACTGTTTGGTCCGAGCCGGAAAGTCTGTTTTAATTAACTGAAGTGATTTAGGATATATATTCCTAAGATTTGAAAGGCTATTTGTAGTTAAGTTCCTTTGAGAAACTTGAAATGGAATGAGAAAATAATGACCCCAAAGTTTAATCAGGTGTCCACGGGGGACTAGATATTAATCTTAATTTCTGTCTTTTTTTGAGGGGGAGGTCTTTTTGAGACAGGGTCTCGCTATGCAGTTCAGGCTGGCTTTAAGCTCACTTTGTAGCGCAGGCTGTTCTCAAACTCGCCGCAATCCTGCTGCCTCAGCCTCCCGAGTGTTGGGATTACAGGTGTACACCACCATGCCCTGCTAATCTTCATTTTCAAAGTCCAGCACTCCTCAACCTGAGAAGAAAACACACATTGTTCCTTAAATTAAAACAATTGATTCCATTTTTTTATTATTAACTTTATTGAAAATCAATAATAACTGTATAGCAAACTAAAAATTGGAGACAAATATTGAAATGTGAAAGATATGAGGTAGACAGTGAATTTTAGAAAAACCTTTCTGAAATGAATACATAACATGAGCTTAATAATAGATTGCACATTGTAAAAAAAAAATTTACAAGCTTAAATGAATAGAACAATAAAAATTGTCTAAAATGATTATGAAGAAGAGTTTACAGACCACTCATGTAATAGTTCACTCTGCGCCAGAATCAAGAAACTTATATTCATGTAATTAGAATTCTCAAAGTAGAAGGGGGTAGGCAATAAATATTTAAAGATTTAAAATTTCTGAATTTAGTTAAAATTATAGCACCACATTTCAAAAAAAATGTGAACCTTTTGCCCAAGAAATATGAATAAAATCATACCAAGATACACAAAACTGAAATTGCCAAAAACTCATTGTGAAGAAAAAAAATCATTAAAACATATTCATAGAAAAAATATTAGCTATGGAAGAACAAAATTAAATGGCATCTTATTCCACATTAGGAAAAAAAGAGCAAATGGTTAAGAAACTAGACTTATTCATTCAGAGGACTGAAAAATACCTGTCCTCATTGAATTTTATACTTAGCGAACAACCTTTGCAAAATAAAAGTAGAATATTTTCCAGTTATACAAACTGGATGGTTTTTAATTACAAATATATCAGATATTTTTATCAAAAATTCAGATAATCTAGCAATATATCAAAGTTAACAATTAAAGTACAATACATTTTTCTTCTCAGTCCCAACCCAAAAGATGTTCTATGTCGATAGTTTGTTAAATGGATCTTTCCTTGGTGTTATTATCTCTCCTTTCCTCTACTCCTCTTTTTCCTTCCCCTTACCCATCCATTCATCCATCTTCATTGAAAATATTTGCTCATACTTTAAATGCTATGTTTATATTTTTTTTTTTCAACCAACCCCTATCACATCTCTTTCTAGACATCACAGTACATACAGGTAACTGTGGCGTGTTGTCTGGAGTTCTGTATGTGTTGTCGTTTGTTCCTGATCTAACTTTCCCTGTTGACAGGTATTTTAAATGTTTCCAGTTTGCTGCCTAGTGTTGCATTGAGTATCTTTGCAGAAAAAAAAATTATACTTTTGCCAATATTTCTCCATGACAGATTGCCGGGATGAAATTTGTGAATCAAAGTTACTCATATTTTAAATGTGGATAACCACTGCCAAGATTTTCTTTTTCTGAAAGAAGCTTCTGAGTATATGGGTTTTGTTATACTTTGTCTGATAGTAGACATTTTGATTTTGCGGATGTGATAGCAAAAAAGTCATTTTGTTGGTTTTGGCAAGGTAGATGCAGAGTGGGGAAGGATTCATTTAGACTGAAGGAAGTCTGATTCAATGGAAACTCAACTGAATCGCACGTGACACGTCTGCGTGCGCCTCGCTGGAGAGTGCCGTGGTCTCGTGGTGTGTGTGTGGCGCCCAGCAGCGCTGCCCGCCCAGCCCCTTCTCGGTGTGCGTCCTCCACTCGCTTTGGTCTTGCTGCTTGCTGCCCAGCTCCATGCCTGCGCCACCGTCTCCGCGCCCACAGCAGGCCTGCGCTGGTCTTGACCGCGCCGCCTGCCCCACGCGGCTCTCCACCTCCTGGTTTTCTCATGTCATGATCCCACTACTTCTCTAATGTTCCTTACATATTTGCATTATGAGGGAAGAAGTATAAAGAGATGAAAGCCAGATCGAAGTATGATATCCTTGATATCCTGGCTTTACTTGTCAACTGTCCTCGAGAAGGCCTGGGCCAAGCCTAGTAGAAAATCCAAGTGGGTTTGTGGCCCTTTACACAACTTTTCTCTCTTCTTGCATGCTGGCATAGTGAAGAGGATGTGTCATTCATAAGGACAAAACAAGCAGCCAGAAGGTGGATGTGTATTTTACAATGAGCTCTTCAGATAATAGTAATTTTACTTTTCAACATTTTTCCATTCAGATGAGAATCATAGATATTCATTCATATTTTCTCTCTTATTCATTATCAGAGTAATCTTTCTTTGCTTGTGGAGTACAGTAATCAGAATAAAAGCCATTTCTGACGGTACAGCTTGGGATGGGTGATTTCTAAATTACTCCAGGGCTTGATAGGGCGTGGGGGTGGGACGTTTGCTTTTTAAACATCTCTTCTCTGTGCTGGTCTATTCCTCCCCTAAAAACAGCAGATATAAAAAGCAACAGTTCCGTTTGCCCTCTAATTGTGGTCACCTGGTCTTTACACTTGTTAAGTGATGAAAACTCTTAAAATAATTAGTTTTGCTCCATACAAAGTCGAGTAAGATGGTGAGCAGGACTGCTATGACCTACATCACTCTCATTAGTACTACGATACTACACTGTGCTTGTGGCTAGACCTCTGATCTGCATCCCCTCCGCATGTCGCCTTTCCAGCCAGCCTCTGGACTGGTGGCTTCTTCTGCATCATGGATCAAAGAAGTACGGATTAGAACTATGTTTTGAAAAATATGTCCATACTGAACGTCTACATTTTGTCTTGTCACTATTCCCTAAACAATAGATATAACAATTTTCTGAATGGCTTATAGTAGATATTATAGTAACCTAGAGATGAATTAGAATATATAGAAGGATGTGCACCAGTTCAATGTAAATAAGAGGTCTGAAAGAAAAGTATGGTGTGGGTTTAAATTAAAAAAAAAAATTATTACAGTAAAAGGCACTTTGCCTTTAGTGCCCCTCTAACTTCTCTTCCTCACTTTGAACGGATGTGTCCCCCATTCTCCATTCTCCATTCTGGAAGTCCTGTCAGGGGCGTCTGTAGTTGTGCCGGTGGCTGCCTTTATGCCCCAAGTGGCTTCACATTTGCCTTCATGGTCATTTTGACTCTGAGGGACATCCAGAAGTCACATGGTGCTGGATCTGATGAATACGACGGAGGAAGACTCACAGGACTGTGCAAGCCTGCTTTTCCTTTGGATGGCACTTGGCAGCAGCATTCACCATGTTTTTAAGTCACATTTGGCAAAGACCCTTCCAAAAGAGGACTTCTAGACATACTTCAGAAGGTGGCAAGATCAGAGGGATTGGAGATAGGTGTTCCAACTCAGGGGGTGTCTTGAGGGAGATTAGTGCATTGCCGTGTGTTTTACCATAATCAATTTTTAAAGACTTTAAAACTTCACCTTAATATTCAATCAACCCTCTAGCACACCATTTTCTATCACAGACATTCCCTGTGGGGAGTTTTGGTATCCGTAGGTGGTTCTGAAGCCCATCTGTCACAGAGACCAAGGGACAACTATATGTGTGCTTATCCAGCTCTTTATGTAAGGAGAAAAAGCTGAGTCCCAAGGCTTGTTCTTAAAAGCAGATTTTTATTTTCAGTACTACCATTGATGACAGCTACTAAGCAAGGGAAGCACAGGGCTACTGTGTTCCTCCCTGCCCAAGGCGCGGTCTTCTTTCTCTCATGGCAGCCCTGGTGGAGAAGAGCTGTGTGTGAGAAAAGAAGTTCAATGCTTTGTCCAGGGTCAAACAGCTAGTGGGTGATAGGACAAGGACTTATCATGGGCTATGTGTGAAAGTTAGTTTCTCTCTCTCTCTCTCTCTCTCTCTCTCTCTCTCTCTCTCTCTCTCTCGTCTTCTATTTCCTCTCCTCTTCCTACCTCTTCTTCCCACTCTCCCTTTCTTCATTTTATTTTCTTCTTTCTCTCTTTATACATCTTTCTATACAGAGATAAGAACACTCAAACACTGAGATAGTACATCCTTTCATTATATCCCCAGTCACCCTGCTCCTCTGGGACCGCGATTAACAGGTGATCATTCATCCTTTCAGAGCGATTTTTCTGTGTAGAATGATGGATATATATTGAATGTGGCAAAGTATATCATGGAGATGATTTTAAAACCCAGATTCATTGATACATAATTTTTTTCATAATTTATTTAAAATAAAATTCAGTCTTTTAGAAAATGCAGTTGGTAAATTGTGGTAAAAGTATGCAAATTTGTAACTCCTAGAAAATCAAGAGAGAGAACATTCTGCAAAGGTGCAGCAAATTCCCACATCCCCTCTACACTTACCCATGGGATTTTTGTGTTTCTTTTCAACTTAGTTTATTTTCTTCCTGTACTTTGTGTCTTCCAATTAAAATATTTAGCCAAAACCATGAGGTTAATCCCCTGAAGAACAGATTCTGGAGGTGTACCCCAACCCTGTGACAGATCAGGTGTTTTCCTGTGTCCCTAGATACCCTAAGCTGATCTACAAAGAGGATTGAGAAATGTCCTTCCAACTTCAGTAGAAGTGGCAGCTTGCAGAAAGGTCTTGAAGGCTGTCTTGAGTTTGATACCATTCTTCTAGAATAAAAGAGGTAAAGAGACCACACTGGTTTTCTCCTTGAACTGCTCCCTGCCTGGAGGTTCTATGCTTCCATGTGATGGCCAACTGCGAGGAAGGAGGACGAAAGAGGTCATTAACCAAGGCAGAGTGCACCTCACAACTTCCCTCCAATACTCACATCTCCCTTATTATCTCTGATGACTCCTTTTTGCAAGACCTGAGAGTCTAACCTTGTACTCAACAGAACAGAACACTGAAATTAGAAGACAACATGCTTGGGCCAGTCATTACTGATGGCCCTGGGACAGCTGTCAGTCAGACAAGACCTAGTGGGCCTCAGACTTTCAGCCCAGCAAAGGATGTGTTTGTGGGGAGGGGTCCTGAGCAAACAGCAACCCCTGCTGACTCACACAGACCACAGCCACTGGGCAAAGACACCGCTGAACCTTTTGGTCATTCTTTTTCTCATTTAATAAACACTTTCTAAGTGCAGTAAGAACATTTAATTTGCATAACACTGGATGAGATGATTTCTGCTGTTTTGGGTAGGAAACAGTTGACTGTAGTGGTCATGAATAAGAACTGGAGGTGGGTCTTCTGGATTTGGGGCCTGTTCTGCTACTACTCAACTCTGCCACCCGGAGACAATAATCTGACCTCAGTTTCATGTAAAATGGAAATATAAAGGAGGAAGCTCAGCTCACAGGTAGATCTCTGGCCTAGCATGGTTGAGGCCCAGGGTTCAAGCCCCAGCACTGCTAAAGAAGGAAGTTCTTACAGCAGCTCCTGTCACACGTTAGCATCACCTCTGTTAGCAGGTGGCCTCACCTGGGGTTTGAGTACAGAGCTTGTGACACACATCACTTGTCCGAGGCAGGAGTCCTACCAGGCTTGTTGCTGCTGCTGCTGCTCTGCAGCCTGGCTCTGTAAGCAGAACTTTGAGACTTCGAGGCCCCATGGCCTACAGTTGTTACAGAGGCTTGCTTTGCTTTAATCGCTGCCTCATCCACTTTCTGTTTCCTGCTGAATCCTTCAGAGCGGCAAGAGGAGCAGGCTGAGTCTAGGATTCCTAATCAAAGCTAACTACATTCCTCACGTTGTTGGATAATACTACAAATTAGGCTCTTGTTCCTATTTTGACTCAGAGTCACAGCAGGAAGCAGCTGAATAAAACTGAACCGACTAGATTCACAAGCACCATTCAGATTAGTGATTAACGTCACCTCATATTGGCAAAGGTTTCATGCTCCTGTCTTTTTCGTCAGAAAGCTTGCCCTGTCTCTCTTCTCTTTGAGCAGGCAGTGCGCTGTTGATCAGCTCACTCTGATGATAGCTTCTATGGCTAGCTCTGGGGAATCCTAGGAAATGGTGCTTAGGGGCGTCCACCACCACGGCTAGCACAAAGTGGATGCCCCCTCCCTTCCTCATTGCTCCCTGAGGAAAAAGAGCACCACACCTCTCCTGAATGGGGCCCTTGTAATCCAGAGTGGCTGCAGGGCTGTGAGACATGTAGGACCTTGGGGTCTGGGGCATGTGCCCTCAGTGCCTGCCTTACAGTAGGCCTGGGTAATTTATTTGCACACTGAAGTGTGAGAAGCACTGGCACAGGTGTCATGGAGTGAGAGGTGGGGCTTTGCTCCAGTCATCTGCAGCCTCACTGAGCTAATCTTAGAGAGCAGGATGGTGGAGTAAGCCTGGCCTTGAAGTACGGTCATTTGGAAGTAAGCTGAATGTGCTTTACTCAGCCTGTTCATGTAACAGAACTCGCCAGCCATGTGTGGATCTCTTCTTGATGCTGTACAAACATTGCTATGATGAAGATGTGGATGTAGAAACGATGGGACACTGGTTCATAAACATTTACCTTTTTTTAACACATATTTTTTAGTTTTAGTCAACACAGTGATTAAATTTATGGGATAAAGTGTGATATTTCAAAACACATACAATGTGCAGTGATGTCAGGAGAACTGGCATACCTTTCCCCATAGAGGTCCATCCTGTCTTTGTATCAGAAAGATTAAAAATCCGCTACTGGTTGTCTTGACACAGTCAACTAGTTGCGGCGGAGCGCAGTTATCCGACTGTACTGCAGAACATTAGAGGCTGTTCCTCTTATGCAGTTGTACCCCAATAGCAGCCATTCATCATCTCTCCACTCCTCCTTCCCTCACTTCTTTCCCAGGCTCTGCTAATCACTACTCTATTCTCTACTGTCATGAAGTCATGTCTTTAGCTGCCCTGTGATCGAGAACATGTGATACTTTTCTTTCTGTGCTTGAATTAATTATATATAATAGGACACCCTCCAGGTCCATCCTTGTTGCTTAACTTCATTTCTGTGGTTGAATAATATCCCACTGTGAATATATATTACATTTTATGTATCCTTTTGTCCATCAGGGGACACCCAGTTGATTCCATACCTTGGCTATTATGAATAGTGCCTCAATAAATAAATCACTGCAGATTTCTCCACATACTGAGTTCATTTCCTTTGGCTATGTATCATACAGTGGCACTGCTGGATGATGTGGTAGTTCTACTTCTAGTATTTATTGCAAGGACCTCTATATTATGTCTGTATGTCTGTCTGCCTACCTGACCATCTTTTTGAAGTGCTGGGGATTGAACCTACAGCCTCAGGCATGTTAGGCAAGCACCTTCCCACTGGTATATCTCCAGCCCCATGGTGTTCTTTATAAAGACTGTTACATTCTCGTGAGCAGTATCTGCAAGTTTCCCTTCTTTTCTCACTACATCTTGTTAGTTTTTGCCTTTTTTGATAATAGCCATTCTAACTGGGGTCAGATGCTATCTCATTGTGGTCTTGATTTGTTATATACTTGACAACTAGTCATATTGAGTATTTTTTTCTATTTTCAGCAAACATGTTTTTGTGTCCATAATCATTTATGTGATCCATGTAGGAAAGAGGATGTGCACTGGACTCCCATCCTAGAGTTGTAGCAGATTGGGTAGAAGGCCAGGGTGCACCCTTTTCTAACTGAAGTGCAGGCAAGGTGGTAGTTGGCTGGTGGCCTGCACTGTGGGGATTTACAGAATCACAGAAGTGTGCCAGCTGCCCTGGACCAGAGCCTGCTGGAGTGTGCTCGCCTGTGCAAACCACCTGCAGATGTATTGTCTTGTTTCCTAGAGTCCTGATGTTTTTTAATGTTGAAATTAAATTAGCACATCCCAACTTCTCATTTTATTTAATTAAAAAAAACCATTTATTTGGCATAGGGTCTGATTACACAGCTCTGACTCCTAATAATCCTCCTGTCTCAGCCTCCCCAGTGCTGGGGTTGCAGTTGTGCACCACCATGCCCAGTTTTGAGCTGGCATGGTATTTGGCACCTGGGATCAAACCCAGGTCCTTGTGCTTGCCAAGCAGGTGCTTAGAGTGCAGAGCTATCTCCCCAGCCCCACAAATTTTTCAGTTCAGTGTCAACAGTAGTATAGATTTTTCCTAAAGTCTCCCAGCTACATTTGTTTATTTATTTATTTATTTATTTATTTATTTATTTATTTATTTATTTATTTATTTACTTATGTGTAGCGGGAATTGAGCTTATGACCTTGTGCTTGCCAGGCAGGCACTTGAACTGCTGAACCATCTCCCCAGCCCCTAATTACCTACTTTTGCCCACAGGAGAACGATAGGAGAGTCAGAGAATCCAGCCATTCCTTGGGGAGTACCCTTACCTTTCCACATTTCAGAGGCACGTATATGCTGGCTGTCAGTGTTGTGCACTAAGGACCTTACCTAAGAGGCTCGTACAATCCGTTCCCACATACACCCCTGTCAAGCCCATGGCAAGAAGCACACCTCAGGACTGCACTGGCCCTGTGTATAGGTGGAGTGCAGTTTACAAATGGCCCCTGGGCTGCTCAGTGTCTGAGAAAACAGCATAGGGCAGGGCTGAGAGCTTGGTCTTTGCTGCAGGCTCTGTGGGACAACACCCCGCACCATCCATGTATAAGCGGGTTGCCTTTGGATGTCCTTTCAGTTTCCCTTCTGAAAAAACAAGTGGGGTACAGAAATAATGAGTGTGTGAAACAGTACTGTCTTGCACATATGGTTATATTTTGGAAGAGACTTAGAACATACCTGGCACAGAGCAATCACTGGATACACTCTAGCTGTAAAACGTTACTCTTCTCCACTAGGTGCAGGTGCCTCATCTTTGGCTTTCACCAGATGCATGTTCCCATGTCATGTGTTCTCCTTACACAAATTTTCCCACTGACATTCTGGCTAGGAGCCATCCATCCTAACCAGTCCCAGGGCACAAAGTGAAATGTTCCTGGGAAGCACATTGTTCAGGATAATGTTCGCTATATATATTGTCTCAGCACACAGCTTGGACTCATAGTAATCCTCCTGTTTTCAGCCCTCCCAGCACTGGGATTACAGGTAAGCACCACCAAGCCCAGATTTGCTCGCTGGCTCAGCGCACCCAGGGACAGGGCTGGCACAGCCTGCGGTACGGGTGTATTGTTATCCTCAAGAGGAAACCAGGAGAAAGTCTCCTTGGCTCTTTGGAAAAGGTTGCTCACAAGGATCCTTCACAAATACCTGTTTGCTTTTGGTCTCAAGGACATTTTGAAGCCTGTAGAGTAGTAATCAGCAAACTCTTTGATAAAAGCCTAAGTGATAAATATTTTCATCTCTCAGGTACAGGTGGCTGTTGAAGCTGTTTGGCTCAGCTGCTTTGTAAATAATTAGACACACTGTGTTTCAGTGGAACCTCATTTGATAAATCAAATTTGAGGTCAACCCCTTGATGGTTTCTACATTTCTCTCTTGAACACTAGCTACCAGGAAAGCTTAGGGTCACATCTGAGGCCTGTTTCTAGCAAGTATGCCTGTGTGCATTTTGGACACCAAGATCTGCTTTGCTTTACTGTTTGCTTTGTTTTCCCGCCTTATACACCACCTGTCATCGTTTCAGTTCCTATTTTCACTTTATCTTTTCTTATTGTGTCTGTTTGCGGGCTGCATGAGGGGAGGACGGTGCATAATTTTATCAGTGATCAAGCTAGCCTCAAAACCCGGGCTCTAAAAGCTGCTTGTGACTCAAATTCAGCCTGGGTGGAAATAGAGAAAGCAACCGGGAAGTCGGCTTGCTGTCAGTCACTGCTGTGCCTCGCTGACATGCAGGATGTGTGCAGGCTGCAGAAATTAGCACAGCGACTCAAGCCCTCTAATCTGAGATGCTGAAAGGGAGGAAGGCTTCTTGCAGCCACAAAGTTTCTTTCTTTCCCCCCTCATTTTTGCAGATATTTGAAAAAATGCAAACAGCCCAATTGCTTTGCAAGCCTCCCTCTGGCAGGAAGACAAATGATTTTTTTTTTTTTTTTTTTTTTTACAGTATCAGACATGCGGTTTCCTGTCTATGTTTCACTCGCGAGCCGAACATCTCGGCCGGCTGGTTCTCTCTGGACCCGCTGCGCCTTCAAGGGGCTGCCTCACGCTACCAAGCAGGCCCACTGCGCGTGGATCACGTGACCCGGGCGCTCGCTGCTCACTCGCGTTGCTCCGAGTGAGGAGGGGCTGCCTTGCAGCCGCCTGTCTTATTTTGTGTGGGTTTAACCTCATCATCGGGGAGCTGACTTCTTGAGGGGAAACTGCTTGCTTTTGAGAATGAGAAGAACAAATGGCGCTTTGGCAGCGCCGGGGGATTCCAAGTGCGAGTGCGGAGCCTTTGAATGGCACGCTCCTCCCTCAGGATAGCCGCCTGCCAGCTGCGCACTTCTGTTAGGAGGGAAGCAAACCAGATTTACTTTCTGGTCTAAAATGCCGAAGGAAAAGGAATAGGTGTGGAAATAATGGTCAACGAGAGTTGTGAGATGAGGAAGAAAATTATGGATCAAAGTCACCAGTTTTATTCCTGGGAAGAGAAATCAGTTATTTGAGGTGATGACTCAGAACCCAAGGAACTTGTGGTTGGGGACAAACTTTGGTTAGGAAACATCCTCAGAATCCCTCAATATAGCCCCTGTCTGGCTGAGAAATAAGAAAGACTGTGCATGCCAGAGGGCATTCTGAATCAGTGGAGGAGAGCTGGGAATGTATTTGACTTAAGAGTAAAGAAACTCACTCTTGAAATTTTTTTTTTTTTCCTAAGCAGCAAAGTAGACATAGATGTTCTAAGACCAGATGTGGCTGCTGGCTGCAAGTTCATACACTCTACTGCTTCATTCTCATATGAATCAGTGTAGACAATCTTGAGCTTATCCACTAGATATGGTGGTCAATAAAAAATTAGCCCCTGAGGGTGGCCGTCCAGGGCATCTGGAGACTGGCCCATGGCCTTGTGTCTCTCTCCTGCACCATGGCCTCACATGTCCCATAAACTCCCCTCAGTGGTGGTGGCCCAGCAGATCAACTGAGACTCCTTTCACTACCTTACAAGAGTCCTACTGTCCTAGGGCAAAGCTCTGGGTGCTGACTGTCCACAGTGAAGCTGGTTTTCATTTCTTCCCAGGCTAAGCTGTAGAGACTGTGCTTAGGATGGCTTGAACATCTGGCTGACTTGGGC
>NW_004524635.1:11302780-11326900 GCF_000260255.1 Octodon degus
TAGTATTTTTATCATAAAACTTGAAAAACAATGGTAACAATTACAGAACAGCAGTTACCACAGCAAGAAACCAAAATTTAGTCTTATATGATTGAAGGAGAAGAAAAAATGAAAAAAAAAATATGTTATCCTGCTCCTGAGAAGTAACAGTATTCTTTAAAAAAGAAGAGATTACTTTATTGTCAACAATTTATAAGCAGTAACTTCAGAACAAGACCAAGGACTTCATTGACAAGTGGCATCTGCAGTTCTGAAACTGACTAAATTATACCTTAAGGGCAAACACATTTACCCCCAGACTGTGACTGAGAGCTTGGGTAGATAGGTTTGCTGCAAGGACAAAACACGGGCTGGGGAGGCCACGTGAGAAAGGATTTAACAAGTGAAGGAGCCTAGGGGGGAGGAGCTATAGACAACTGTGCTTTCATAGAAAGCCAGAAGAGAAGTGAGGGTGTGGTATGGTGACCTGAGAGGTACACACAGTGTGTAAAATTAATTGGGCAGAAATAGCATCCTCATTAGAAAAGGTACTAAGTTAACTTAGGAAATGTATGCCTGACATGCAAGGAACCTCTTAGAGAGGCAGGCAGAAAAGTTAAAGAATAGGAGCAGGTCTGGATTCCTAACAAATCCCCAGTTTAAGATGAACCAAAGAAGAAAACAGAAAAGCCCTCTTGTAAGGAGTGTATATATTGCACACAGGCTCTGTCTGTTGGAGGACAGACACACCACTCCAAATTGGCAAAGCCTAGTGGCTCTCTTAATGTCGCTTTTCCTCCTAAAGTCATACCAAAAGAAGTGCCAGAGATAGACATCTATAAAATGAATGTGAAGGGTGGAGAGTACAGAGGAAGGGGTACCTCACTCACCCAACACCAAGCTAGGGTCCTCGTATACGTAGCAGGAAGATGGAAAGCCTGACATGAAGGCTCAACAGTCAAAGTTCAGAATCAATGAGAGAGGAGCACTTACCAACAACTGCCTTGGGATCTGTTCATGGATGGAAGACCCAGCAGTGTAGAGGTGAGCTGAAGTTATTCTAGAATCACACCAGAGTAACATCAGTTGTCTGGGAGCCAGACGTTGGTTGTCTTAAAGTGTTCTCATCGGCAGAGGAGATGAGAGCCTCAATTCATTTTCTTGTCATTTGCTTTGAAGAAAAGCTCAAGAACTACTAAGTCCAGAAAGGTCTCATTTGACTTAATGGAAAAAATAGGTTATTTTTTTTAAATTTTAATCCCATTGTTTAGACTATTTCCTAAAAGAGGATAGTGGTAGAGGGTCACTGTATTTCAACATTCCTCAATCTTTCACCGGTTAATTGACTAGAAAATTTGCACTTACTGTTTTTTAATTGGTTAGTACTGAATACAATTATACTGGCACTTTGCAAACAGTTCCACTAAGCAATTTCTTTGCAACAGGGAGGCATCTGTATGGCAGAGGACCAAGGAACTTACTTAGTTTTTGCTAAAACAATACTTCTGAAACTTTAATGTGTGAGTGAGACATCCAGGGAACTTTTAGATGCAGGTTCTGATTCAGGTCGTTTAGGATGGGGCTAAAAGTCTGTGTGTCCCATAAAGTCTCAGGCCATGCTGATGCTGCTGGTCTGGAAACTATACCCTGGATAACAACGTTTCCAAAATTCTCCACCAGGCCGACCAGCCTGAAGACATAGAGGATGGTGGCAAGGTCTGTGGCTAGGGTTTCTGACTCTAATTCTGTTGATACTTGGACTCATGCCTGCATATGCATATAAATATATACATTAAGTCAGTATTCACATCTGCCCAAAGCTGTACCTCTATTGTTAATTAAATTCAGAATTCAATCAAGGGTCATACATTAAATTTAATTATTTTACCACATCAGTTTGTTTTTTGACATTGACTTTGAACAAGCTAGGCCATTTATTTTTAGAGAGGCACTCTATGGATTTATCTTTATGGATTTAGATTTGATTATGTTGTGATTAAACATTTTTATAGAGATTTTACATTTTTATTGAAGGAAGATTGGTAATTCCGTGAAAAAATCAAATTCAGCCTGCATATTCAGTGGTGTTACTACTGAGAAACTATAGAAGCCAGTGGTGGTACATACCTGTAATCTCAGCTGCTTGGGGGGGCTGAGGTAGGAGAGTCATAAATTAAAGGTCAGTGTGGGCCACTCAGTGAGACCCTGTCTCAAAATAAAATAAAAAGGGCTATGGATGTAACTCGGTCCCTGGTGTCAGTTCTCAGTGCCATAACCAACAAGAGCACATCTAAAAACACCAAAAACGAGGTACTCACTCAAAGGATAAAACCATTTTAAAAACACAAGAAAATTCTAGCTATGAAAGTCTTGAACAATAGTTGCTTTGGGAGCACGGAAAAGAAGGAGCAGTCTGCGACTGATTTGGGCTATGAGAAGAGACTTCTCAAATGCTGGCAAAGTAGGACTTTTTTGTTTGTTTGAGACGGAGTTTTGCTGTACAGTTCAGGCTTGCATTGAGCTCGCTTTGTAGCCCAGGCTGGTCTCAAACTTGCAACAATCCTCCTACCTCAGCCACCTGAGTGCTGGGATTACACCTGTGCACCATGGTGCCCAGCAAAAAGTAGTGCTTTTTTTTTTTTTAATCTGACCACTGGTTAACAGGGTATTTGCCTTAAGTAAGATACTTCTTTCGTGCACTTTTTAGTGTTTGTGTTTCATTTTAAAGTGACAAAAGGTTTAAAAAAGAAAATAGATTAATTCACAGAGATCATGTCTTGCTCCTAGATTTTTATTTTTAATACTCCTGACAAAAAAGAGTGGAGAAAACTCTATGTTTCTTGTTTGTTTGTTTCTAAGCATCTGCTGTCTGTCAGGGACTTCATTTATGTAATCGTCTCTCTGACCTCCAAGTATTAGTCTCATTTTAAGGGAAAGACATTAAAAGGGTGATTTACTCATGGCCAGCACCTAGTGGGCAACATAACCGCATTTTCCCCAAATCTGAACAGCTGCCAAAGCTGCGTTCTTTCTACTCCACCAAGTTGTCTTCTCAAAGGGAACCCACAGGACTGTTTCATCACTCTGAAAATTTCCAATCACAGTGTGCCACATAGGCCAGATTTAGTTGTGAATAAGGAGCCATTCGTAAATGTCAGTCTCATAAATAAATATCTTTTGAAAGACAAAATGTTAAATTCCTCTTTTCTTTTGTTTTTGGTATCCAAAAGATAAATGTTAGTGTGGCATTAAAAAAAAAATACAAACTGACAGAAAATTTCATGGGGAACTCCCATGGCATACTCTCCTCTGGAGTATAACAAAAGCAAACAAGCTGTCTTCTAACTTCAGTATGTGCAACACACACACACACACACACACACACACACACACACACACACACTGAAAAGAGTTTGCTGCCAGACTCTTGGAAGTCCTTGCTATGTCCAGTCTGATATTGCTTTCTAGTCATAACTGCTAAAATTCCCTAATAACTTTAAATGAGTCGCTTGAAGTCTTTTTAATTTATTTAGCTTCTATTAAGGGAAGCTTTTACTTAGCGAGCATCTTTATTTACTAAGGTGACAAGAATGTTGTAGCTACAGCTCAAGATCTTTCTCTGTCAAATGGGGGCAATAATAGTACCTGTTGGGTAGTAATGAAGACTCGTAGGGTTGTTGGCAAAATAAAACTAGGTGATAGCCACTCAGTGCCTGGCCCAGTAAAGTATAGTATGTGTTATTTGTCTTTATTACTTTTTAATTTTAATTTTTATTATTTCATGGGGAGTTCATATACATACATAACATAGTTATCAATATTATTGTTAAGAGAGTTCCAGGGAGGCAGAATTTACTACTGCTTATATGGAGCCCAGCCCCACAGCAAGCCAGGGGCCAGTCTTTCTTAGAAAACCTGTTGAGCCTCCAGGTCTTTGCTCTGGGTAAGCCTGGCAGAGAAGCCAAGGATCCAGGGCTTTCACTTTGCCCAGAGAGCTTTGTTTGTTTAATGTGTGTACCATGGACTTCTTCTTGAAATCAGATGTTGCCCATAGACTTCTTCTCACAATGCATTTTCAGATGAATACAATGTAACACTCAGTATTTGGGGAAAATTATATTGAAATGCTGTGATCAAATATATTTAAAAATGAATCAGTGAAGCCAAGTGTAGTGGTGCATGCCTATAATCCCAGTACTCGGGAGGCTGAGGCAGGAGGATTATTGGGAGTTTGAGACCAGCCTGGGCTACAAAGTGAGCTCAAGGCAAGCCTGAACACAGTGAGAATCTGTCTCAAAAAGAAAAAATAATAATAAAATAGAAAATCTGTGATATAATTTGTTTGTATAGTAATGCTTTGAGAAAGTTTAGAGCACATCTGAAAAGGTGAAATGTCTGAGGGACAAGTATAAGTAATCTCCCAGCACATCTGTAATAAATATAATGTGGAGTGAAAATATTTATGATTTCAACGAAGTGCAGAGTCATTGGTACAGCTGATCGTAGGAAATGTTACTCAAAGTTTTAGTTAAAAGTTGGAGGAAATGAGAGGTGTGATTTTTACTCAATTTCACCAAACCATTAAATTCTACTTGAGGAGCTCAGGCTAAGAACTTCCATGTTTTTTTTTTTTTTTTAGCTTATAGCCTCAATGTTTTATGAACTTTAGAGAATATCCATTCAAACTTGTACCTAACCTGATGTTCCATAACAAGAGACTGTTCGTGGAAGCTTCCAGTAATTCAACAATGTTGTCTTGAGCCCCCTGTGTGCTAAGGCCTGGGGTGAGCCCTGAATGGGGAGAAAAGATGTTTGGGTTCTCTCATGGAAGATCTTTCCTTCCCAGGCAGGGAGAAGACATGCACCGAGAGCCAAGGAGAACAGTCTGTACACTCAGCAGAGGCCCCTTGTGCTCTTTATCTAAAGACTCCCAGGGTCACTGCTGATGGCTATGAAAGACTTAGTTCAGCCTCCTAGAAAGAAAACCACTTGCTCAAACCGGAAGTTTAAATAAAGCTCCTCTTGATTGACTCTCAACCACTGTGACGTTTATAGATGATGGTGTGACACCCAGCATTCTGTCCAGTCAGAGCTTATTGCAGATATCAGCTTCACCACGACCTGTGCTGATGATCTTGGGACCTCACTTAAGCTGTTTGACCTTCAGCTTCCCTATCTGTAAAATGGAATGTATAATAATATTAGCTTCTACCTCACATAGTACTTCTGCCCATGAAGTATAAATGCTGTATAAAAACACTTAGCTCACAGCCAGGTGCATAGGAAGTATCCAGGCTATGAGTGTTTTTGTAGTTGTGGGTTGAAAAGAAGGATTTCCTGCTGGTCCCTAAATGAAGGCCGTGCCAGCCTCTGCTTACACCTACAGTTAGCTTCTCTGCTAGCAGCCCAGGGGTTCATAGATGAGAGGGTGTGGGTGTCTGTCTGCTGCTTAGAAAGAGCCACACCCCGAGGCTTCCTTCCAGACTCTTTGCTATTGTTAGGGGATTTTACCCCCTCTTTCAAGTTTCAAGATTGACAGATGTTGTTCAATAATTCCTCCCCAACAAACTTTTACATGTAGATTTTCAAAAAGAAATCACAGGAAATTTGCAAAGAAAGTAAAACTTTGGTTTCTAACACTGAACTGGGGATTTCTAGAATTTTCTGTGGTCAGTACCACAAATAAACTTAAGGGGCTTTCTGATCTTGTATTTTCCTTAGCCTGAAAGGAATAGAAATTAGCAAAGACTTTTTTATATATGGCTAGAAATCATTAAAAAAATTATCAATGATTATTATTTAAACAGCTCACTTGGGTATTATAATGGAGACACAACTAGTAATGATGTAGTTAGTATTTATATTTTTCTAGTTACATTTCCTTACGTGTATAGAGAATTTTTACAATAGACCAAAGCAAAGTCTCTCCAGATTCTGCCAATAATAATAGTCACAAGTTACGAGTAAGCAAACATTTTCTGTGAAAGGTACAACCGTGTATGTTCTGGGATTTACAGATCAGATAAGGCTTTGGTTGCAGGAACTTTTGTGTGTTTCTGCATTCTGTGCACGTGTGTGTGTGTGTGTGTGTGTGTGTGTGTGTGTGTGTGATATCCCTTTTAAAAATGAAGTGAAAGGGGTCTTTGTAACAGGGATGTTCAACAGCTCTTCATAGGCCCTAGGGCTATGGCTTGCCAAACCTTGACTTAGAACACACAAAATACAAGGGCTACCATCCCACACAAGCAGCCATTCATCTAACTTATGCAACATTCTTTGAATACTGTGCAGAGCCCTGCACTGGGTGAGGGCCATGTCCTGAAGATCAGAGCAGCCCCGGCCCTTGCTCCTGTACAGCTTACTTTATTCCATAAAAACCAATCACTCTGTCAGGTAATGAAACTCACTTATGATATAAAATATTTTATGTAGTTACAGACATAGAAAATTGAAAGAAGTGTGTATTCTAAGGAAATCCATCCACAGGATGCCTTGGATAATCGAGATGGCATTTCATTTCAGGGACCTAGTATTGTCATTCACTGCTGAGGTTGAGTATTATTTCATCTGTCTCTTTAATTTTGCCCTCTAGACTGAGACTTTGTAGGACCACAGGGACAGTCTGCTGTTGTTTTCTTTCGTATTTGGTTCCTTTCTACAATCACTTTGGCCCACTGCAAGTCTACCCCTAGTCCTTTCTGTCCTTTGTCTCTAAGCCGCCTAGTGTAAGAATTTCTATTTTCAAGTTTCAACCACCAAATTGTATGCTTTCTTCTAATTTTTAAGTAAATTATTGTCTTTTCCTAAAATGAATCTTCTCTCCCTCCTTATTGCAGAAGTTCTGAACTTTTAGGATTACCACTCTAGTTTTAGTTAAGTCAGGTATATTTAAGATCTTAGAGTTTATAGTCAATGAAGTTGGTGTGTCCATTTACAGTTACCTCAAGAACCCATATGGAATCATATTATATTACACCTGCACATTCAACATTGGCATGTATTAGCTCCATTTCTGACTGTATTGTGTTAAGTGATGATAACAAACACGATTTAGTTCATCAGTTCCCTTTGAAAGATTATAGGTGTCTCCACCACACCTGGACTGTTGGGCGGTGTTCTCTTCACATTTTTCCTCAGACACCTAGAGTGGGTGAGGATTTACAGTCACTTCTAGGGCATGAAGTTCCGTAGTCACCTGTCAAGCTCTATCCATCTTATTTCACTGTGCAGAGTAATTCTGGGAGAGCTCCCCAGGCAGAGAATATGTTCTTACTCCTGACTGTTTCTGCTGTTGACCTCTCCAGTCCATCAGAGACCAACTCACAGGCAGTCATTGCCACTGTACGTTGAATGCTTATCTAATCTTTCTCGTATTCCACCAACATATAGATTGAACCTCACATTTAGCTCCGACTTCTGCATGCTGTGTGTTGATCAGCACTCGTAGATATCCCTTAATTTCTCTACTAGATACTCTTTGAAGGCAGTATCATCCCATAATAGATGCTCAACAGTTATATATTTAATGGATAAATCTGACATCTGAGCATGAGGTCGGCTCATTAATGAATAATTCCAAGGGCAGATGAACGATACATCAAGCAGTAGCATTCTTGCATTTGTGGCCCGTGGAAGCACCAGTCGTGTCCTTCCATTGTCTCCTGCTCACTGCATGTTTCTATCCATGTTTCTTCCCCCCAAAAAAACAAACAAACAAAAAAAAACATATCAGAGCCATCTAGGGCTGGAAAATGTACTAAAGTTTTATAGATAAGACATTTCTTCTTCCTGCTTCAGTACTGCAAATCAGAACACTGGTTACATTTCTACCTTTAGCTTCTCTTACCTTTGAAGTAGTGTTTCCATTGTTTCTATGAATTATTTCTGTGCTGTGTGATGGCAAATTGCTTCCACAGTGAAAAGAGGAGGATGGGGGGACATAGGTAACAGACTTCCAAAGAAACACTTCCATAAATTCCTCTGACAGCCCAGATTTGATGAATCAGAGCAGCCTGGATGGTGATCAGAGTAGAACGAATTTGGAACTGGGAAAAAAGCAAAGACTATGGCAGAACAGTAACAGTATTTATATTTTTAGAATACCTCACCTATGCAGGGGTTTTGAAGATGGAAATGGTGTCCTTTTGTCTCTCTTGCCAATGCTATTTGCAGTGCCTCAGCCTTAGTTAACATGTAAATATTTTATCTCCATTCCACAATATTGAGGACTGCTGTGTGCTGAATGCCGTTTACCTCAGTGAAGAAGCCCCATCCAGAGTTGGTACCATTTCTGCTGGGGCTGGGGAGGGTAGGAACGAGACATATAAATCCAGTGTGGAGTCACAGCTATGCTGAGAATATATAAAAATATCAAAATGCTATCTCATCATCTTTACCTAGACTTCCCTTTGGGAGTGACATTTAAGCTGTAATTGGTGAAGGGTAAGAGACATTGGATAGCCAGAGTCAGGAAAGAATGAGCAGTTATACTCTAGCAGCCCTGGACTGGAAAATATTCATAATACAGCATCCACAAAACAGATGTTAACATGGATGGGTGCTTGATACACGGATTCACTTCTTGATGGCATGTATGTACTGACCCGGCTCTTTTCCTGTTTTTCCCCCCACATCAGAATATGCTGCCAGCAGTCCCGACCTGTGGCTAGTCATATTCCAAGTGACAGGCATCAGTCTTCTGCCTCCTCTAGGAATCGCCATCGCCGTCATCGTTATCTTCTACTGCTACCGTGTTCACCGGCAGCAGAAGCTGAGCCCGTCCTGGGAAAGCGCCAAGCCGCGAAAGCTCATGGAGTTCAGCGAGCACTGTGCCATCATTCTGGAAGATGACCGCTCTGACATCAGTTCCACGTGTGCCAACAACATCAACCACAACACGGAGCTCCTGCCCATTGAGCTGGACACACTGGTGGGCAAAGGTCGTTTTGCTGAGGTCTATAAGGCCAAGTTGAAGCAGAACACTTCAGAGCAATTTGAGACTGTGGCAGTGAAGATATTCCCCTATGAGGAGTATGCCTCTTGGAAAACAGAGAAAGACATCTTCTCAGACATCAACCTGAAGCATGAGAATATCCTGCAGTTCCTCACAGCTGAGGAGCGGAAGACAGAGTTGGGCAAGCAGTATTGGCTAATCACTGCCTTCCATGCCAAAGGCAACCTTCAGGAGTACCTCACCCGGCATGTCATCAGCTGGGAGGACCTACGCAAGCTTGGCAGCTCCCTTGCCCGGGGCATTGCCCACCTCCACAGTGACCACACACCGTGTGGGAGACCCAAGATGCCCATTGTGCACAGAGATCTCAAGAGCTCCAACATCCTTGTGAAGAATGACCTGACCTGCTGCCTGTGTGACTTTGGACTTTCCCTGCGTCTGGACCCCACTCTGTCTGTTGATGACCTGGCTAATAGTGGGCAGGTAGGTGAGAACTGGTGTGAGATCCTCCTGCCCTGTTGCTGACAATGCCTGCTTCTTGATTCATAACTCATGCTACTCATCTCAAGTAATTCCAGGCTCTGGATACTTGGCTAGAAAATCTAGCCAAGCTGAGAAGACAACACAGGGCACGATCACTCTCTTTGCTAGTGGGCTGCATTTCTACTCCTGTCTTCTGAGCCTTCCTAACTTAGGTTAAACCTTTTCTTCCTAGAGTCAATCCTCATTTCCATTTGAAAATGATTTTTGTTTGCTGCAAATGCTGTTAGCAGGGCCGGGGAGATGGCTTAGTAGCATAAGTGCTTGCCTGGCAGGTGCAAGGGCCTGAGATCAATCCTTGGTTCCACTAAAAACAAACAAGCAAAATTAAGTGCTGTTAGCATTTTATCTCTATGTTTCCCTCTCATAATAGTGTTCAGTCCTTTCAACTTTATTGAGCAAAGGAGCACTTCCATTTGAAAACATTCTCACAGGTTAAAGTGGAAATAGGCAAAGGTGATGTTGGAACCATATTAGAAGTTACCAGAGCACCCTCTCTAAACGATGAGCCCCATGTTTTTACTCTGTGGAGTTCATCTTAACCACCATTATTTTCTCTGGCTAGATAGCAGCATGTGCTTTGGGGACGCTCAGTGACAGTCAGCCAGCTGTGCCCCTGGCAGCACGGGTACTAAGTACCCACCCCCCCAATGAGATAAACATGTTGAAACACACACACACACACACACACACACACACACACACACACACACAGAGATGTGCCAGGGTAATGAGTCATGCAGAGACTTGTTAAAAAGAAAACATTTTTCTGCCACATGCCAGGAAGAGATGGTCACAGGAACAGTAACGTGCTTGACCTTCTGTAGGTCCTTGGGAAGGTAGGACAATTACTGCTGTTTCATCAGACTGTACAAACTGTAATACCAAGCATTTAAAATTTGAAATGTTTCCCCTAAAAAATATTTCTTCTTTTTTCCTAGGGGCCCCCTGTTTGCATACTGTCAGTAATGGAGAGTAGCACAGGCTTAAAAGTCAAAATCCAACTCTGCGGCATATCCACGAAAATTATAATGTGATTCAGCTTAGGTTTGTTTTTTTTTTTTTAATCATGGAAGTACTTTCACATGACTTCCATTTTGTGGAGATTTATGAAATTATATTACACCCTTGACACCCTGGAATGTGCCATGGGGTAAACAAAGACTAGAACAATCCTTCCACGATGAAATCTGAAGTGATTATTTTCACTGTAAGCCTTAGAGTTTCAAGAATTAAAAAAATGTTTAATTTGCAAAAGCAAAAGTAAACATCCAAAATATCACAGATGTTGTCTCTCAAGTTCTCTGGAAGGATGTTATTACATGTGATGCCGTCTACGAGACTGATAGGCAGCTCAGGGATTTGGCACTTTCTTACTTTGGCATGCTCTGTTTATAGTCCTTAAAGTCTTTTCAGATGGAGAGCATCTATTTTTAAAAATACTCATCGATGTTGAATCTTCCTGTGCAATACTCATTATGTCAAAGAACATCTTGATCTTTTAAAAAAAAATCAGCTGCTGTTGTGAGGGGCAAGCATCCTCTGTGTTGTGGAAACAAAGATACACGTGGAATTCAATGATGGCCCTCCATGTCTGTTTTTGCTTCAGGTGGGAACTGCCAGATACATGGCCCCAGAAGTCCTGGAGTCCAGAATGAACTTGGAGAATGTCGAGTCCTTCAAGCAGACTGATGTCTACTCCATGGCCCTGGTGCTCTGGGAAATGACGTCTCGCTGCAACGCAGTGGGAGGTACGTGTGGGCTCTGAGAGCCGTGCAGCGGCTGGCCTGCTCTCACAATGATTCAGTGTATTACTGGCTTAAGGCAGAGTTCTGAGTGAACCACAAGGCAGTTGCCTCTACAGTGACAGTGAATGGCCTTACTACACTGCCATTCCACAACTATTTAGAATCATGCTATACAGTCATGTTTTTCTAAGCTGAAAACCGTGTGTGCAACATAAAGCTTTGGATCTCCTTTCATATGTCTTTACATAACTGCTGCATCTCTCTACAAATACTTTTATAATAAGAAATAAGCTCCTAATACTATAAGAATCATTTCTATTTATCAAACTGGTAACATTCAAATAAGCATCTGGATTTAGTTTAGTTTTGTATTTTAAGAGTTTTTCCAATTACAAGGTCTGGAAAAAGGATTTGAATGTAAGATTTTTGAAGCTCTAACTATTTATTGGGTAAAATGACTAGAATGATTTGAAATATTAGTTTTGTGTTGAACAATCTAGAGAAGAGATGTTATAGAGGAATTAAGGTTATTGAAGACCCACATTTTTCTCGCTTGACCTCTGTAAATTTCAGGTGACTTGAGGGCTGGCTCTTTGTTCCCCAAGTTTACCCACACTTCGCTCTTGGGAGCACTTTCCCTCCGCATGCTACCGTGGCCTCTGCAGATCCCCTTGCCATCTCTTTGGTGCAGGCTGTCTGCTAAGTCCTTCCTGCCAGCAAGGCCATCACTGCTCTTCATCAAGAGAGTGTAAGGGAGGTTGGGTGACACATAGGGTGTGCAGGGTAGGGTGACTTGCTATAGGGAATGTGGTTCCCTGGAGAAGCAAGAAGTGAGAATGCAGAGGCTCACCTTGCTGTCTCCCTCTCTGATTCTTCCCTCAGTCTTTCCTGTCATGACCTTGGGGCTCACCTGAGAACTGTGCATATCTCAGCCTGGTCCTGGCTGGCTGCCAGATGAAATCATGCTAAGCTTCATTCTATCTTTTAACTTTTTGTTTTTTAATAACATTACAGATTAGTTGTATATATAGCACTGAGCACCCTCAGCTGCTTTCAACCCGGCTTCCTCGAGGGTTCACATCTATCCCACACCTAAGTCTCTAGCTATTGATGCTAGGAAATCAGCTCTAGGACAGGACTCTCCATTATAAACCTTATTCAAATGCCAGTTCTCAGTCGTGTCCTTTTCTGGAACAGGATAGGCGCTGATACCACACACAGGCCCCCATTGTCTCCTGTGTCTCCTGTACCCCACCTTATCTTGTTCACAACTTTGACTCTTGTCAAGAGTTTACATCAATCTCTTTGTAAGCTGTTTCTCTCTGGATTTCTCTGACATTTCTCATGATGTGACTGAGATGACATATTTAGGGTAACATCGGCAATGCTGTCCCCTTCTCGTTGTGTCATGTGGGGAGGGGATAAGGTCACTGGTGTTAGGCAGTAAATCTAACTACTTGGTTATAATTGTGTCAAGCAGCTTTCTCCCTTGCAAAGGTCACTTTTTAAAATTTATAGTTAATATATATCTTAAAGGACAATACTTTGACCTAGCTCTAAAGATATTAAATACCTAGCAAAGGCAATTTAACTTTCTTTCCATACCCACTAGTTTGAAGATCCATCAACAATTCTTGCCTGTGACAATTTGTCATGTTTGCCTAATGGGGATTTTTTATTTTTCTTATTCTTTTATTCATTGATAGGTGTTCTAAGTGAAAGCTGTCTCTTGTTTTTCATCATCACTTGTAATTCTCCTTAATTAAGTATTTATATCATCCTAGAATCCATGATGTTTATTTTATCATGTTTGTGTCCAGTATTGTCACTATTCTGTTTCTCAGATTCCCACAGCTTGGACTACTGGGCCATACTCCCCAGCAATTGGCACCATGGCTGGCTTTGTTTGCTTCTTCATCTCTTTCCAAGCATATTTAGGTTGTCTTCCATGGTTGTTCCACGTCATCTCTTCTGTCCCTACAACCTGCTGACCTATCATCTATTTTTTTGGTCACCAGCTTGGAAATGACACTACCTATCTGGCTACCAATGTTATTTCTGGTTTCCTGCCTGAAATTCTTCCACTAAGACTTCCAGAAGTAACTTTGTTTTTTCCTCATGCAGTGAAATTTGTTTAACCAAGTTGCAGCCACTGAAAATAATTTTCTGCTTGAAAGCTTTGACAGCTCCAAAATGAATCTCCAGAATGATATGAGTTGTGTCGGATGAATCTGTTGTCACTGTCAGAATAAATTTACCTAGATTTCAGTATCTTCTGTGCTTTCAAACCTGTTATTCTATAAGCATGAGCTGGAGATGGTGTCTCCCTCTTTCCCTCTGTCAGTGCCGCCTGCTTATGAAGGCCCTGTCTCAGCTCCTGCATTCATTGTTATCAGTGACAAAAGCCTTTTCCTGTTGATATTTGCTGAGTGTGGAAGAATTTAGGGTAATAAAGAAGAGCCCACTCCATAAGTACTGGAAAAAGGATGCGGTATAAACAAGTGTTCCTAAGGAAGGAACAGGATCTGGTTTGTTCAGCGAGTCTGAATAAAACCTTTTATAACCTTTAGGATAAGAACAGCTGGCTTTTGGGGAACAGGAAAGAGGCAATCCCTGCTCTTGTTTGCTTTGATCTGAAGCCTGAAATTCTGTTTCTCCCATCTCTGTTCGAGCTACAGAAACCAGAGCTATTTATGCATCTTCACTTTCGTCCTGACACAAAGGATGAAGTGTGTGAATTCACGTATAGTTCTTAACTGTTTCTCTTCTGTTGGTGTCTCCTTCTGAAAGCATTAGAGCTTGCTTGTTTGCTTCTTTCTTTTTCTCTTCCTGTTTTTTTTCTTTTCTTTTCTTTTTTTTTGATGCATCTTAAAAATCTTACAGGCAGAATTTTAACTCAGTCTTAATTTTAGAGGCTTTTCTATTGCATACAAATGTTCCCTTGGGAAGCTTGTGATTGTCCCTTCCAAGGATACGTGTCTTGCCTTATCCTTCCTCAAGCTTCCATCCAAAAGGAAGGAAAGCTTTTTAAAAAATATTTATTTATTTACTTGGATATGATCTTACTATGCAGCTCAAACTCATAGTGATCCTCCTGTCTCAGCTTCCCCAGTGCTGGGATTATAGGGGTATGCCACCACACCCAGTTTTCGAATCAGCAGGGCACGCCCAGAGTTTTCAGGGCTGGCACAGCATGTAGGCACACGTAGCATACGGTACAAGGGATCTAACCCACGTCCTTGCACTTGCCAGGGAGGCACTTAGACAGCCAAGCTATCTCCCCAGCCTGAAAGACAGATTTTGACCTCATAAAACCTATAGACTACTAGAAACAGAATTCGATTATTCCCTTTGCCTTTAAAAACTTACACATGAATATGTGCTTCTCACTTTACTAAGAAAATAGACAATAAATCTCTTGATTTGTAACATAAGAGGGAGAGATATAAGCAATTCTTTCTCACTTCAGTTTCATTCCTGAAACTTGTATGTCTATATCCCCCCCATTGGCTCTCTTATTTTTTTCTTTTTGTAGTTGTTGTTCATTTTGTTCTATTTTTTTGGAGAAAGGATTTTGCTGTGTAATATAAGCTAGCCTTAAACTCACTGTGATGTGCAGGCTGGTCTCCAACCCAGCAATCCTCTTGCTTAGCCTCCTGAGTACTAACATTATAGGTGTGCCCCACCATGCCTCACTGACCCTCTCATTTCAAAGAAAGAAAGAGAGAAAGAAAGAAAGAAAGAAAGAAAGAAAGAAAGAAAGAAAGAAAGAATATGCTTCCTTTGTGCAGTGAACCATACATCAGTATTTTCCTTTGCAACAGAGCTCGCCCAACATTCTGTCCATGTAACCTAATGAAGTAGGACACTAAGCAACAAGAATGATGATGACGCAGAAGAATATGAAACCACCTCTCCTGCCTTTATGTGAATGTACTGTATTCTTGTGGTTGAGTCCATCTCATCACATGAATGTTGAAGACCAGGTCTTGCCTACCTGCCTCCCTGGGTTCATCTCCACCGAGGGAGATGTTCCATTCCGTATTCCTCATCATGAATACCTCCTAGCACCCTGTTGGCTCTGGCTCAGTCTGTTTTCTGGGACTGCCACACAAAAGAAAACTTCTCAACAGACTGGTGTTTTTCCATTGCAGCAGTAGCTATGGAAAGGGAAGGTAGTACAAATAGGACCAAATGTCCAGGTCAGCTAAGAGGAATGGGATGCTAGGGCCAGATTGTGAGGGGTGAGTCACCTCTGAAAGGAAGAAGGAGCCCAGAGGTGTTCTTTCGAGTACTTTCTCAGCCAGCCTGTTCTCTGAACTGGGCAGTCCAAGAAAGTACAAGCAAGACTCAGCCTTGCACTGGAGAATCCTGCCTCTTGTAGAGAGAGAGAGAGAGTAGCCTCTCACAGGGAGAGAGACAATAGATAGTAACCACTGGCTATGGCTCTGTGTAGCATAAAATTCACCAGGAAGCTCAAAAGATTGGTTGTAATAAGTGAAGAACATAGTCAAAGTGAAAGGCTTCCTGGTGGAAGTAGGTTTGGTCCAATGGAGAAGGCTACAACAGAGTGAGAGCTACCATTACCCAAGCACTTGCCTCATGTGTCAGTTCGTTTGATCTTCCCAGATGCTTTGAAGTCTTTTTTGTCAGTAGCTCCCTTTACAGACAGGAAAACTGAGGCTTCAGGAGGAGGTGAGCATCAAAGCAAGCTTAGCATTCCTTTGGCCCCCAGCCCCACAGGCCTTCACTCCCTGAGGTAACTGAAGGAGAATGTGTTGGATACACAGAAGCTGCCGGGACCATTATTGTAGTCAGAGCTGCTCCATGAGTCCTGGCCACTGAGGAAAAGCCTTTCTAGAAGTAGTGGGTGAGATAGGCACACATTTGAAACGTGAAGGCCTCTTTTCTGATAGTTTGCCTTGATCATCCTTCTTGTCTCTTCTGGGTAAACTCCTGCTAAAAAAACCCCACCAGAGATATTTATCTCTGTATGTGTAGTAACATCAGTGGTTTAAAATCTGAGATAATTCCATTATCCTTATTTCACCAAATGTATGCATTCATTCATCCAAGAAGCATTTACTCAATACTTGTATCTCAGGCACTGTTGAAACTGCTGTGGAACCAGGAGTGGTGGCGCATGTCTGTAATTCCGGCACTCAGCAACCTGAGGCAGGAGCATCACCGTAGTGAGTTCAAGGCCAGCCTGAACTACATAGCAAGAGCCTGTGTCAAAAAGGAAAAGAAAAGGGGGGAGGAAAAACAAAAATTGCTAAAGATAGACACAGCAGTTTAAAACTCTTCTCTTCCTTCAAGGAGTAGGGAGTGTGGTGAGTAGGAGTGCTCCAGAGAGGCCAGTAATGCCTCCAGAGGTGAGATGGGCAGGGTGATAAATGTGGAAAGCAACCAAAGTGATTCAGGGGACAGGTAGTGACAGAAGAAGTTATTTCAGACACTTTGATCATGTGAAAGATAAGCCAGGAAAACAAGTCTTTGGAGTTGTTGGAGAGGGAAGAAGAAAGACAGAAGAGGTGAAGGGTGTATTATGTTGTAAGAAGAAGGGCCGAGCCTGCTGCTCCCGGAGGGCAGACCAGAGCCTGGCTTTCTTTTACAAAAAGAATCTCCGGGCCTCAGGTTCAGTTTGCTTGGCTGCCGGCCAGCGTTTATTCCAAGTGTGGGCGGTGGATGAAGGAGGCTGGCCAGGGCCTCTGGTGAATGCAGCAGGCACAACATTCGGGTTATCCCAACCAGAGCTGGCCCACAAGCAAAACTGTCCACAGACAAACTAAGGTCCAAATCCCAGGCCACTTAAACTATTGAATAGAAGCATTAAAGCAGGAATAATGGGGTTGCCGGCTTGTGAGAAGAATAAAAAGGACAAATGAGCCCAGAAAAGAAAAGAGTAGGGGAACAGAGGAGAAGGAAAGGAGAGCCTTAAAGGTGACTGAGAAGAGACCAGGATTACATTTCATTTTCTTGGACTTTAAGGGAGTGCCATTTGGAAAGGAAACGCTAAAACTCAGGCCCACTGCTTTGGAGAAAACTCCACTGTGTTGGAGCTGAAGTCAAAACGATAGTTGTGTATCAAATGCCAAAGCTCACAGGAGTTGACTCCACTGTTGTCCAGAGACCTCCCCTCCAATGTACAGAACTGGGAGGAGCAAGGCAAGCTCGATTTATTTTAAGAGAAGCTGAGGAATTTCCTGAGAGAAAGGAAAAGCTGCTGCAAGGTCCTGGCATTCATGGCCTCCACTGTGAAGACTGCAGAGAACAGCAGGGAATTATGGGAGATGGAAGCAAGAGAAGAGCCTCTTCAAGTGGTGAAACAAAGGTCTCTTGGAAAATGTATTGCCTGAGACACTCCAAGAGACTGTAAGGTGTTGGCCTCAGTGATCCTGTCTGAGGAAGCCATCCAAGGGGCCAAGGAAGGATAGGGACTTAGTTTGGATTTTAAAATTCTGTTGTGTAGAAGTCTGGCTAGGATTGAGGGCCCAGTAAGTAGTTTACTTGGGGAGGAATCACAGGAAACGCCAGTAGGGAGAAAAGGAAATGAGTCACGAAAGTGAGAGAAGCTGCCAGGGCCTCTCACAGTAAGCGGCGGGGTGTAATAAGCTCTTTTGACACCACAGGACGTGCACACAGCATCGCACTGCCCAGCCCGAGGGACTCGGGCTTTCTCCTGAGGCTCTGCCTCTGTGCTCAGGGCTGCTCCGGGTCAAGGTGTGAGTGGTGACTGCCCCGCATCCCCACCTACCTGACCTGGCTACCTACCTGGTGCAGCATGACAGAGTTAGGCCAAGGGTAGCAGAGCTGTCCTGTGACATCATGCTTAGTAGCAACAGAGGGTGCATGTGACTTTTGTCACTTTGGATGCTGCAAGTGAGGTACAAAGTCCCTTTTAAAGTCTAATTTAAAAATTTTAAATGGCATAATAATAATTGCACAGATTTTTAGGGCAGTATACTGTTTCAGGGCTTGTCTGAAACCTCTAGTGAACTGATTAAATAAGATTATCTGTCACCTCAAATATATCATTTATGTGTGCTGGGAACATTCACAATCCTCTCTGCTAGCTTTTTCAAATGTCCAATTAATGGTTGCTACCTACACTTCCAAAGTTTTGCCATCTCTTTTTCAAGTCTTCATATGGAGTTCATGAAGGAGCCATGCCAGAAATGCCTAATAACACCTTCCTCATGGAGCATGTTGTTGGCACTTTTGTGTCTGTGTGTCTGTGACAGTGGAAGCGGAACCCAGGGCCTTCTTGCTGAGCTAAATCCCCAGACCTTTCCTTATTGTTCTTTTATTTTGAGACAGCTCTCACCAGGTTGCTGAGTTCCCCCAGTTAGCTTAGAATTTTCAGTCCGTCTGCTTTAGCCTCCCAGAGTGATAGGATTATAGGTGTACATCACCCCCATGCTTAACACGTTTAATAACTTACAGTATTTTTCTTCTGTCCTAACGTGACCCCCGTTTTCTTGTGAAACATTTAAAGCAATGCTGCTCCCAGTGTGGCCCATGGTCGGTGCTGTTTGCCTCAGAATTGCAATATGATAGGGACAGAAACAGGATGGGCTTTGGGCGGCTGTAACTGCAGTGTGATAGATGTTGGCACACCCAGGCACGAGTGACTTTTATAATTCATTTGTTCCAAATTACCAAAGCCTTCTCCCAAGTGAACTGAGTGCAACCCTCTGATTGTTTCTAAAACACAGATGGAAAGCATTCATTTATGAACAATAAAGGAAAAATTTAAATCACTTTTAGTTCCACCATTGAACCGAAGCCACTTATATGAAGAAACTAGGGGGTAAGGGCAGGGGCAGGGGCTGGGGGTGGATTTACTTTTCTTTATAGACTTTGATTAAGTAATTTTATGGTTTCAATCACATGCATTTTCTAGAATAGAAATGTTTTAAGCACAGACATGAAAAATTTGTAGCTAGATATAAATGATGAGTTTGGACCCAGTGGTTTTGCCTAGGTGTACTGAGCTGCACGGCCTCTGAAAGTGCAGGCAGACAGGTCAGTGGCTGAAGTCGCAGCCACTGCCTTTTTGCAGCTGCTGCCACTGCTCAGTTCTCCGGGACTGTGCGGGGCTTCAGTGCACGAGGTTTGGCCTCCGGAAGGCCCACTGGCACCCCTCCTTAGGGAGCAGGGCTTGCTGCTCTCACTTTCCTCAGAGTGCAGCAAATATCTGTCACGTTCTAGGGAAGGTTTAGAACCGAGAAGCCCTGAAGCAGTGCCTTCCTGTGGAGAGTGGCCTCCAGCTTAGTCTGTGGTCGCCATTTGCAAGTCCTCAGGAAAACCCCCAGGAGGAGGAGTGGCATTGCTGACGTGATAGCCCAGAAGTAGAAACTGGCCAGTGATGGCCCCACCAGAGAGCAGCAGTAAGGATGTGTGAGAGGCTGCTGCATACATGGCTAAGCAGGAAGTCCTCCATGTAAAGGTGCAATAGGAGAAAAATAATAGGGCTGGGAGTAGGGTATTCAGAGGGAGAAAAGAGAGCAAAGAGAGAATTGCAAACACCCATGATAAAAAGGAAAACATATGTCATAGCTGTCTGGGAAATATATATGATATAAATATTTCTCAAGAGCTGAAAATTTAACTTAAAACATGCATGCATTCCACAACTCCATCTTTACTCCTAACCTGAAAGACTACTTTATTACCAAGAGATGGGAAGATACTAGTTTGGGTCAAGTCAGAGGTTGATCACCTTAGACTTTACTATGGTAAATTTCTAAAGAGGCAGATCCTTTGGGCGTAGCCCAGATAGTCTCTTGGGTAGTCCCTTCCAGTCTCCCTTTGACCTCCCTTGTGAAATTTCCTACAAGTCAAAGAGGGAAAGTAAGCCTTACATCTCTGGGGAATGCTAAGGAATCTTATAACTTCTGGTGGGCTTAGGAACTGTGCAGAGTGATAGACTCTTTGCTCTGTGTATATGAGTTCCAGCCAGAGGCAAGATTGTTGGCTTGTTGACTCCCACATTGTTTGTCTTTGTCTACAGGCTGCCCCCAGGGTAACACAGTTATGATCAGGAATCTCCAGGCTAGACAGTTCCCATCAGCTTAGGGCTAGCTTCCAGATAAGGGTGAAGGCATGAGCTGTGTGGCTCAACACATGCCGCAGCTGGCAGCAGTGCTGTAGGTTCACCAAGGGGATCTAGGCAGGCACCAACCACAACTGCTACAGCAGCCAGGAGTTGGAAATGTAGACTAATGGACTGATACAATGTCTAAGGAGAAGTTTCTGTCATATGCACATCCTATCCAATCCAATCCTGTTATAGTACACATATGTCAAGGCATGGCAATAAGAGTGTGATTTTATTAGATGGAATTATGCAATAAATCTGGAGGAGAACAAGGAGGTTGGTTATTCATTGAAATCCATGCATTGTATAGAAGGGATGACAATAAAGCCTTACCCAGAACCAGCTCTTTCATTTCCTTTTTAAAAAATTGAACTCAGGCTCTAGCTCAGGGCTATAGCCCCAGCCAGCCTTCTTTTCTTTCCCTTCCCTTCCCTTCCCTTCCCTTCCCTTCTACTCTCCTCTTCTTCTTCCCCCTTCCCCCCTTTCTTTTCTTCTTCACACCTTGTCTTGTTAAGTTGCTTGTGCTGGAATGAAAGTTGTGATCCTCCTGCCTCATCCTTTCAGAGTGCTGGGGTTACAGGAACGCATATGCCACCATACTTAACTCATTCTCCAGCATTTACTGAAATTCAACTCAATTCATGTTTGTTGACTGCAAAGCTCACAACACTGAGAAAGAAATTTACAGACATAAAACTCATCCATCCTCTGTTTTTGGGCTTTCAGAATGTACAGTCTGTCAGAAAAAAAAGTAAATGAAAGGAATAAAGGAGACATAAGTCAGACTAAAAGATCTCACTTAAGAGCAGTGTGGATAGAGTGACTTGATGACATTAAAGGCAAAACCAGACACAAAATGAAGGTATGTGATTGTCTCAATGTGATGGGGCCAGAGGCTTCATCCCAAAGCTTTCTGCACTTAAAACTGCAAGACAGGAAGCACCTTAGGAGCTCTTGAGGCTGAAGAAAGTAAACAGCAAGTCAGGTTCTGGCAAAGAGGAAGAAAAAACAAAATAACCAAACTCCCTGTCCCTTTTCAAAACGTCACTAATGCAATGAAAGCTTCTTCAATTCTTAATCTGAAAAGGCTAATTATTGAGAGTATTGTTCACTAGACACTATTTTAAAGCCAAAAGACAAAGTTTCTGCTTACTTTGGGGAAAATGTGGAATTTGGCCCACTGCCCCTCTTAGCTGCGTCATGGTTTAGTATTAGAGTGTGTTCTGTCTTTTCTGTTGATCTATGCCCTATTATTATACCAATTTGCTTGATTAAATTTGATTGTTTCACTGCTCACCAGATTTCATGTACTTCCTCTTTGTTTTTTTTTAAACTCATAATTAACATTATTGAAAATCAATAATAATTATATAGCAAATTAAAAATTATAGACAAATCTTGAAATGTGAAAGGTATAAGATGTAGACAGAGTGAACTTTAGAAAAATATTTCTGAAATGAATACATAACATGAGATTAATAGATTGTACATTGTAAATAATTATTAACAAACTTAAATGAATGTAACAATAAAAATTGTCTAAAATAAACATGAAGAAGAGTTTACATATCAGTCATGTAATAGTTTGCTCTGTGCCAAAACTTATATTCATATAATTAGAATTCTCAAAGTAAAATGGGGTAGGCAATAAATATTTGAAGATTTAAAATTTCTAAATTTAGTCAAAATTATAGCACCACATTTCCAAAACATGTGAACCTTTTGCACAAGAAATATGAATAAAATCATACCAAGATACACAAAAATGAAATTGTCCACAACTAATTGGAAAGAAAAAAATCATTAAAGCATATACATAAAAACATATTAGCTATGGAAGAACAAAATTAAATAGTATCTTATTCCATTACCAAAAAAAAAAGCAAGTGAGTAAGAAACTAGACTTATTTATTCAAAGGACTGATAAAAAAAAGATCTGTCCTCATTGAATTGTATGCTTAGCAAACATAACTTTGAAAACTAAAAGTAAAATATTTTCCAGTTGTACAGCTTGAAATATTCTAATACCTCCAGACATAGCATATTGAAAATAAGAAAGACAATCCAGAAGGCAAAAAAGTTGCTGTATGGTCCTGGATAAAGAATAAAGAGCTTTTAAAATGGTAGCTATGCAAGATTGACACAGTATCAATCTTATGTCAAGTTATATACATATTTTTTCCATGAGTGTATGTGTGCATATGTGTAAAAGACAAAGAAAAGCTAATATAAAGTCAATACACATTTTAAAGTTTCTAATACTAGGAGAAAATATCATACCATGTCTTAAAGTAGACTATAAGTTCAAGAAATAGCATAAGTCATAAGACAAAAATTAAAATTAAACAATATTCAGAAAATTAATTAAATGTTAATTAATTCAAAATTAAATTAAATATTTCAAAATAGAATTCAAGCGTTAAAATTAAATTGTGGTTCCTACTAAGAGGCCAAAATGTAGTGTATCATATGTATGAATCTGTGATCAATTCAGAGGACTCACACAGTATTTGATTAGGTTTATATAGACAAAAATACCAACTAAGAAAAAGTTTTTATGGTAGTAAAAACTTTCTAAGAATAAAACATAACAAAAATACTGGAATAGCAAATATATGACCAGCACTTCTAACAGTTTGATAGCATACTGCACGAAGTTCTAGTATGTGGTGTACGTGCATACTGTTCATGACACTTACTGGTGGCCAGGTGTCAATTGTGGGACTGAGCTACTGCTAGTTCCTTGATATCCACCCTGTAGACCCAGATAGAATCATGACCCATAGGGTGCAGGAGAAGTCCATTTGTAGAGTATGCTGATAGAAATATCTTGCTGCTGTATATAAAATAATAATTGAAACAAAAAAAATAATTGAAAGACTGCTGTTGTATACTTCTTTTTCTCCTGTGTTTAATGGTTTGCTCTATTTGGTGGGTTATTTCTGTTCTCATTCATGGAGTTGTGGTCATTTTGATCCCTCTAGAATGTCTTTTAGCAGTCTGTGTAGGGCTGGCTTTGTTGTCATGAAATTCTTTAGTTGTTCTTTGTCATGGAAGTATTTCACTTCCCCATTAAACTTGAAATAGAATTTTTCAGGATATATCAGTCTGGATTGGAATTTGTTTTCTTGCAAGATTTGAAGTGCTTTGCTCTATGCTTTTCTTGATTTGATGGTTTGTGGAGAGAAATCTGCCATTATTCTGATGGGTTTTCCTTTAAATGTGATGTTTCTTTTCTCTAGTATACAGTTCCTATACTAAATTTCTGAGATCTTGATTATTATATGTCTGGGTGTGGATTTAATTGGTTGATGTTACTTGGAGTTCTATATGCTTTGGTTACCTGAATGTCAGATTGTTTCCCAATGTTTGGGAAGGTTTCTGCTATTATTTCTGCCCATATTCTTTTTATATCATTTCTATTGACTCCTTCTATCTCACTGATGCTCATTAGACTTACATTGTTCATCTTTGCATCATCTTGCAGATGTTGAATTATTTTTTCCTGCATCCTAGTTCTCTTTAAGAGATCTTTTCTTACCTTTTCACTAGCTGCAATGGTGTCTTCAAGATCTGAAAGTCTATTTTCACTTTCATTCAAATGGCTTTGCCAGTTTGTGATTGAGATTTTAATTTCCTGCATATCACTTTGAATCTGCTTCATGCATTCTATTTCTTTCCTCTATTGCTCATTCAGGGACTTCATCATTTTTGTATTCTGTTCTATTTTTTATCAGTGTCTTCTTTAGAAGCATTTAGTACTTCTTTCATTATAGTTATCATTTCTTTTTTTTTTT
>NW_004524635.1:11327000-11340625 GCF_000260255.1 Octodon degus
TTTTTTTTTTTTTTTTTATTACTTCTGACCCTATTATTTCAGAGATTTCAGGTGTGTGCTTTCCAATTTCTTCTCTGCTGTTGTCTCCTGCATTTGTTCTGGGTGGGCCCGGGGCCTGAGAATGCATTTTGTTCCTTCTCTTTGTCATTTTGTATAGCACTGTCTTCTGATCTTTGGTGTAGAACTTTGGTAGTTATTACCTTAGCAACAGGTCCAGATCTACCCAGTTCAAACGTGTCCAGGTGGGTGTGGCTTGGGTCTGGCTGCTGTGCGCCACTTCTTCCTGCTACAGCCCTTGGAAGTGAACCCACTATTCCACTCTGGCAAGATGTTCTGCTCCTGGATCAGCTGAGTGGGTCTTGCTTCTAGCCTCTCTGCAGGGAGTTCTGCCGCAGGGTTCCATACCAGGCCTGTCTGATGGAGGAAGTTCTACACACGCCAGGCCTGCCCAGTGGCTGGAGTGAGGTCCATAGGGCCCTGGGCAGTCACACACACACACTTGTACTCCCTCTTTGGATAGGCTTGATCACTGAGGCATTACCTTGTCCCCAGACCTATTCTTTAAATAACCCATTAATCTGTCAACATACTAAGCCTGGAAAGAATTGATCCATTCTGGAGGGTGGAGTCCCCTTGACCTTGGAAAGGTCTCATCTCTTAATTCCTAACAGTGATGATTAAATCTCATCATGAGTTTCGGTGGAAGTACTCAAATCATCACATCATGGAGCCTCGGGTCATTGGAATCATACACTACTTGTTCTTTTATGTCTGGCTTATTCCTTTAATGTCATGTCTTCAAAATGCACCTAACTGTAAGGAACTGTGGGAGGCAGAGCCAACCCAAGACCACCAGACTTAAATATAGATGACATGGCCTGGAATTTATTGTGACTGGGTACAGGCAGACAGAAGGCAAAAAGGCTGCCTGTAGGGAGCAAAGGGAAGCAGGCTTTTGTTTCGTAGGGCTTGAAGAAGGCATTGGACATTAGACAGGAAGATCTTAGTAGACCTGAGTGCTCAAAAGTCCCTAGATGTCTCATGCCTCGGAGGGTGAGGTCATTGAGGTGTCTGGCATAAATGGTTGAGTATCTTCTGATACCCTGGTGTTTGGAAGATACCATGCTCCATCTTGCCTTTTGACAACGTCCTGCGTTTGCTGAGAGTGCTGAGCTGGGAATAATGTCCTCACTGGCAGACAGCTTGGGCACTGGGAAAGTCATGTTGAATCGAACGTTCTCGTAGCATGTTCATAACCTCACACCTCTTCATGGCCAACTCTTCTCATAGACGTAGCACCACATCTTAAGCTGACTTGTGTGCTATGGTCCTGGAGAGGACCACATCTCGAGGACCACATCTCATTTTAATATGCACAGTTTACCCACCTGTCAAAAATTCCCATCTCTTTGGGGCGAATCACTCCATCAAAAACTCCTGTGGTAAGATGGAAGCTATGTGGCCTGACCTGTCTTGCCCCCCACTTCACTGCCAGATGCTAGCAGAACACCTCGCACACAGCCAGCACCCAACAATCGCCTGTCGAATTGTACCCAGGATCCTTCTGTAACCATTCCTTTCTTATTTTAATTCACTACTATTAAAAATATTTTTAAGGTAATTATAGATGCATTTTGACACCGAACATCTCATGCAACCCAACCCAGCAACTCCACATATCCATTTCCCTGGACTGCAAATACCAGTCTTAGTTGATCTGTGTTTGCCCACTTTCTTCACAGAAGTCAAAGATTATGAGCCTCCGTTTGGTTCCAAAGTACGGGAGCACCCTTGTGTGGAGAGCATGAAGGATAATGTATTAAGAGACAGAGGGCGACCAGAAATTCCCAGCTTCTGGCTTAACCACCAGGTAAGGAGTAATGACAGCTGAAGGGTGAATAACATTCATCTGAAATGGTCTCTTAGGTAAGAGAGAATTTGTGGATCCTGGGCTTAAATCTGAAGCTACATTCTGTCATGTTCTATGGCCCAGTTAGGGTTTGTTTATGAAGAAAATTTCATTAAAGTGGATGCCCCTATTGTTATAAGTTGCAACCAGAAGATATATAACTCACAAATAAATGAGTGAGAAGGCATTGGCAAGGGCATGGGTCCCAGCATCCAAAGTCTTTTGGTTCTGGCTTAAAATACCATACTTGCAGCCTCTACTCTTGCTCCCTGTGCCTTAACATCAGGAGTTCAAGTGCATTCCTTCTGATTCCAGCTGATTTTCTCTGGGATTCTCCAGCTCGGGGAAAAAATCCTAGGCAACTGTGGAACAGGCAAGGTTGTTAGCCAGAATTGAGAAATGAGTATATGATGCAGTTCAGTGTCCAGGCTGTGCACATGGAGTTGCAAGAGGCCAATGATGGAAGGGTCAGTGAAGGACAGGGACACTGTAGGGCACATTCTGGTGACTTCTTATATTTTCTCAAGAAATGGAAGCTCAGATAGCTCCTAGCAGAGGGGTGGCTTGAACTTCAGGGAATCCTTTCAGAGTCATTGCTCTTTTTATTATTATTATTATTATTTATTTTTATTTTTATTTTTATTTATGTATGTATTTATTTATGTTTGTGGAACCGGGGATTGAACTCAGGCCCTTGTGATTGCCAGGCAAACGTTTATTCTACTGAGCTATTATCCAGCCCCTTTTCAGAGTCATTGCTTTGGAAGTCCTGGATGAGAGCAGCAGTCAGAGAATAAGAAGCAAACAGGCTTTTGTGAGTAAGAAAGCATTGGCCATGTGTGACGCACCCAAGAAAGGGCCCTTTTGGAAGAATGAGAGAGAGCAGCATGCCTCACGGACAGAACATCTCTTTTTGCTCTAACGAATGAATTCCCTCATCTCTGAAGACTGATGCTAAGTCATAGGCTTTCCTAACAGCAAGGCAAATTCAGATGAAGAAATGGAAACAACAAATCAGGCTCAGATGGCAAAAGAGCAGAAAGCTTTGTCAGGGCCGGCCCTGTCCATGAGTCCACTTTGGCAGACCAACCTTCATAAAATCAGAGTGAGGCAGACCCAGACTGCAGAAGGTCAGTACCTTCTCTAGGATGTCAAGCAACTTAACTTTGTCTCTAAAAATCCAACACTGGTTGCAGAAACTGTGGAATCAGAAGGTGCTATGCTGGTTAGTTCTTTCAGACTTGCTGCTTCCTTTGCTGCATGGTTCTTATAATGAAATCATTATTCTTAATGATAAAATTCTGGAAAGAATTTGCATAATACATTTTTTCTCTTAATGAGATTTGTTGCCCTATTGATTTCAAGTTAATGTTTAATATTTAATTGAATTTACTGCCTGTAATTACAGTGCCAGAATAAAATAAATGTTCCTCGTGTACCAGCAGTAACACTCTATTCCTAACAGGCCCATCAATCTATACCATCAATTAGGTGAATTATGCAATGAATTCAGCATCAAGAACTCATGGGGCAGAGAGGAAGTGAGAATGGTTCCTGTGTATGTTGTGAAGGTTGTTAGTATTGAAAGACAAGAACTAGATCTTCAGGGCAGTGTGAGGGTATTTCTGTGGCACCTCAGCCCCCCGAGCGACAGGTTACCATGGACAAGGTTAATGCTTCTAATGGATGGAGCTCACTTTATTTCCATCTCCCACCTCTTGTCTACTATATTTTCAAAAAGGATTTGAAACAGTAACAAGTATGTTTGTAATGCAAAATAAAAATTGAGGCAGAGAGAGAGAACTCTTGCCACCTTCCTCTGTAGTGTGTCCCAGATGGGCTCACTGGACTGGGGCCTATGAGAGGTAGGAGGAACCCCATGAAATGACTCACAGGCAAGTACAGGTGACACACAAAACAGGTGTGATACTGGGACTTATGCTGTTGAATGGCATCCTTGCCAGCTCTTTTGAGCAGCTGTTGAATCTTCCATGGAACTTATGCAATCAGACAGGGTCTGAGGAGGTTTTCCTAAAGAGGAGATGAGATCTCAAACTCAGCCAGGACAGGTTGTTGAACTAAGGTCACAGACCAGCTTTTCAGGATGTGCTGGTAAGATGCATAGGGAACATGTATCAAGCTGAGTAAGAAAGGGAGAGGAAGTGAAAAGAGGCTTCAGCTTGAAGAGCTGAAGGGAGCGTAACTGTGATGGCAAAGATTGAATTGGCTCATCAGGACAGGAAGGAAGCAGCTTTTATGGGGTAGCTGGGGGGTCCTGGGATGGTTGATCATTATCCCTGCTCTGGTTTTGCAAGAAGGCTTTGAAGAAGTCCTTGTAGCCTGAGGGAGTGATCTGTTCTCCATGGGATGACTACTGCTGCTTGAAGTGGTCTCAGTTTAGCAGAAGCCATCAGTTCACAGTGACCAAGTGATAGGACCTGGCCCTAGTATAACCTGCTGAATGATTATGGTGGTCATCTACTATGGCTGAAGCCCTTAAAACAACAGCTCATCTTCCTAGAGACCACGTCCCCACTTATCCAACCCAGTCTAGAGTGCAGTTTCTTTTCACCTTTCCTGCCGCCACAGGGAAGGCCCCAATCAGCTCCTCAGATATTTCTAAATGTCCCCCTCACACTGCACCCCTAAAAGAAGTCCATAGAAGCCCAGCTTTCTTTGTCTCAGGCCAGAGGATAGACCAGACCCATCTGCCCTTGATCCTCTCCATATCTTTGGAGTTAATAGAGGCTTCTTTTATCTTTCCTCTTTCTTTACAGCACCTTGGAAAAACCTATCACCAAGGTGAATGAAACTCAGGGTAAGGACTGGAGGGGTCTAGGTGAGCATTGGTAGTTGAAAGTCCCTGTAAATTTCTTATGTTAATGTCCTCAGTCTTGAAAGGGGATGAGATAACATATGTAAATTTAGGGCTAGTCAGCATTGCATTGCTGGCTTTTAGATGCCCTCCCCACATGATTACCATGCCTACCTGCAGAACTGAGCAAGGATCTGGCTCAAAGTTTTTTTTTCCATAATTTTATTGAGATACAAATAGCAATGAGACAGTTTCAAATCAAATTGGTAGGACAGTTTCAATAATTAACACACTGCATACTCTCTTCCTAGTGGTTATTTGCTGTACAAGATGCGGACATGATATCCTATTTACAAACACTATTAGAACAAATCACTCTATTCATTACAAGAATGTAACTATATATCTATCCTAACCATTTTGAATACACAGATACAAAATGGACATTCATCTGTATCCCCTTTTTTGTTTAGTTCTGTTGTTTGAATATTGGTGTGTTAACTCAGCAAAATATTCTAAAAAGAGTCCAGCAGTCCATAATAGTTTTGGGTCTTCCAGTTGACTGGCAATGTCAGAAATTGTTGACCTGAGTCCCCTATAGCTCAACATAACACCATGGCTTTACTTCTTATACTTCGTTTTTATACTTAACCATACTGCTGGATGGTTAAGACCATAATAAAGCAAGACCTATGCAACAAGAATTGTATCTTTTGGATCTGATAAGGTCAGTGAAATCCCCTCAGGATTTATCCTGAAATCCTGTACCTCAGATTGTAGATCCTTTGTCAGTGTCAGCCATGTAGATAAGTCATGGCCATTGTTTGACCAATGTGCTCTCTGTGAAAGCCTGAGAGAATCTCTCCATGTGACTCTCCTTAGGCACACTCTACATCATTGATCACTTTCCTCTTTGGCCCCATAATCTCCTTGATCAGAAAATTTGGGACACTACTGAGTTATGTGACGTTACAGTACAAGTTCTCATATGTTGGGAGTCTTAATTGACCTTGGAAGGCTAGGGCCAAAATGTTGGCTTTCCTTGCAGCCCTCCTTTTTCTCTAATTTTGGTCTGCAAACTTAGGTTGTTAACCCTCCAGAAGAGAAGCTTATTGTTATTACCATACAACCTAGGCTGTTAAGCTTAACTTCACTATCTGTCTGAATATCAAACATCTTAGGCATAACATGGAACAGTATTTTTCATCAAGTATTGATATGTTGAACTTTAAGTCACTACAGAATATGATGAAAATACATTTAAAAAAATAAAATATATTTTAAAAATAGGCATAAAGAATCATATAATTCTTATGTTTACACATAAGCTCAAAGTTTTAAAGACACAAAGGAGAGAGATTCAAAATAAATGTCAACTTTTACACTGGATTTAGTTATTAGTTAGGCATCGGTTGGCCCAAATGATTTTTCAGCAAAGTCCTTGACAACATCAGAAGACAACACAAATCAAACTCTTAATGAGTAGCAAGTTAAGGATCCATGACCTCACCCAATCTTTGTCCCTGTGGTTGTCTCCTGACTACCTTATTTAGACTTCACAAAATAAGAGAAGGGTCTGTTCTTGTATACTCCTGAGTTGGAGGGTTCAGGTTTATATAATCCAGCTCTGGAAAAGGCAAAACCAAGGAGACAGTAAAAAGGCAAGGGAAACAGGCTGAGTGAGGATGCACAGGCTGAGCACGGGTAATTTCTCAGGCAGAGAAATTTCTGTATTAGTCTGTAGGGGCTGATACATGTCATCACACATTTGCTAGAATCCATAACACACACAATGGACCAACCCTAATCTCACAGAGGACTTTGATGAATAATGACTGACAGTGCCCTTTGCACATCTCTTCCACCACAGGGCATCCAGATGGTGTGTGAGACACTGACTGAGTGCTGGGACCACGACCCAGAGGCTCGTCTTACAGCCCAGTGCGTGGCCGAACGCTTCAGTGAGCTGGAGCACCTGGACAGACTCTCCAGGCGGAGCTGCTCTGAAGAGAAGATTCCTGAAGATGGCTCGCTGAACACTACCAAATAGCTCTTCTGGGGCAGGCAAGGCCCAGTCCAAAGAGCCGCCCCTCTCACCAAAGAACAGAGGCAGCAGGAAACTGACTCTGAACTGATGCTTCCTGGAAAAGTGAGGGTCACTCCCTCCTGATAAGCTGTGTAAGGAGTGGAAACAGCAGCAGTAGGGACAGATGACAGAAAGCATTCTGTGCCTTTGACTTCGTCATGGGATAAGCTGTGTTAGCACTTCCTCAGGAAATGAGATTGATTTTTACAATAGCCAATAACATTTGCACTTTATTAATGCTTGTATATAAATATGGAATAGCTATGTTTTATATATATATATATCTATATATATATATGTCTATATATCTATAGCCATATTCTGAAAAGAGACAAGGAAAATGATTAGATATTCCCAAGAAATTGGTTTTATTGGAGAGCTCCAGAACCTGGCAGAGAGGGCAGGAATTCATTACAGCATTAGCACTTGACAATCATGCATGCGATGAGTCTCTGGCCATTTTACAGGAGACAACTCTGCAGCAGGACAGTGATCCCTGTCTCAGAGCCATGCTGCACATGCTTTTGCAATAGCAATTCCTTTCTTGATAGTTTATTTTCTGGCTACAGAGAAGGTATAATGGCACTGTTTGGAGACCAGTATTTCTGGGGGTCCTGTGTGCCTTGGTTTCTCCTGGACTTTTCACTTAGTTTCCAAGCCCCACATCTGTTTTGTGAACCTTTTTCCTCAACTGAATTCACAAGCTCAGCCCCAGCTAATAGCATGCTTAAGTCTCATCTTTTCCCTTCACAGGCAGTGGAATAATCAGAAAGACACAGTTCCCCATCTGTGAAGTTGCTACAGCATCTGCTAATACGACTGTTCTTTCAAATTTTTTTCACTGCACCAATGTTACTACTGTCCACTCCTGCCCGCCCCAGGCCTTCATCCTTTCCTAAAATGGAAAATCTCCCCAACTGGGGGGCGCACTGTGCTTAAACTTTTTGTCACCCTTGGCCCGAGTCTGCAGTTTCTGTGCAAACACTAATGTGATCCATCTTCCTGGGTTCTTGAATACTCAAAGCACATTCTGGCCTGGTGGAAAGGATTTAAACCATACAGTTCCCCCGCTGTCCAGACTGTAATCCTCCAGACATTCTGTACAAATGTTTTGCTTGATCAACACAGTGTTTAAAAAAAAGTTGAGCCACTTTTTAAATATTTGGAGATTTTGCAGAAAAATCTGGACCCTAGATAAGGATAGCAAATGGTTTCCAGGTCTCCAGACCACATTGTTTACAAAATGAAGGCAGAGACTTACTTCAAAAGCTGCTTCACTTCTCAGTGTAAACATTTGTGCTTTCCACTGCCTAGCCCCAACCCTTTCCAAAGTCCCATGGAGGAAACATACCTTCCAGCTTTCCTTCTGTGGCTGTTTAAGAGGACTTCACCTATCTTATCTGGTGGTAAAAGTTCACCTTCTCTTGGATTAAAGGGGACCTCCTCTGTATGCGTCTCATTAACCAAATCTCTTGTTTATATGCTAAGAATTTTCCTTTATGCCTTAGGGATAAAAAGCCTTACCTCCAAGAAGCTTTCCTCATGGCTACAGATCTCTGTGTCAGGTTAGCCTGCCCAGCCTTTGCAGAAATTACTCTTGAGGACTTGAATGTCGGAAGACGTCGGAGTTCTGTTTCCAGTTATGCAATCTGGGTCCATATGGAAAGGAGCAAAGGATGAGCTTTAATACTCCATAGGAAACTTGTTAACATGCAAACAAGAGTTAATGCTGAAAGCAGCTTTTTTTAAATGTTTCTTGAAACTACTTATTTTTCACCAAATAGGAATATTAAAGGAGGAGTGTCAGGAGCCATGTCAGGTCTGTTTCGAATGTGGAAGGTCTTATCTCATTGAGGTTTTATGTTGTATGCTGAGCTGGGGATGGAATTTCTAGGCACCCTTCTCACGGTGGTGGGTGAGAGAAGTAGGGGGCGTTTCACAGTGCCATGGGAGCACCCAGAAATTCCACTTGCACCTTAGGACTTGTTGATGCCATCCCAAAGGGCTGTTGCTCATTGACCTCTAGTGGTGAATTGCTAGAATACTGGTCCATCCATGCGTCCAAGATTCAAGAGTGTTCCCACTTCCTGGTCATCATCAGCAGAAACTGGAATGTAATGTCAGATAATACTGTGGCTTGTTTTGTCTATGTTTTTTTTTTTTCTAACGGAAGAAAAAAAAAAGACCAAGGAATAGCATTCTATAGTTCCTAAAAGTACTGACTTATGTTCACTACTATGCACAAAGAAAAAGTTCTATTCTTTTATGGAACACTTCATTCAGCTGGACTTGTATTAAGATAGGAATGTGAAAGCTAACTACTCTTTTTATATCAAAAATCTCAAGCACTTATTTTCATTCTATGCATTGTTTGTCTTTTATATAAATAAAATGTTTATTAGATTGAATAAAGCAAACGTCCTCAGGTGAGCTTCCTGCCTCCCATTCTCGTTCCTACTAGTTAAGCCCATTTGCCTAGCTTGATTACTCTGAAAGTTATGAGGAAAGGGGACAAATTCTCTACAAAGTTGTATTTATTGTTCTCTTCCAAAGAATGCCTCCAGAAGCTTACTTATATGAGACAAAGCAATAGCTCCTGAAGCAGCTACACTTGCTCTTTAGCTTTGTGTCCTTGTGTGTGCTTGCATGATCTCGTTCCTGTTCCCAGGAGCTCTGTTTATCCACATAGCTCTTTCTTCTAGGGATTCCCATGAGAAGACTGCTTCAGAGAGTGAGCACCTCCATGTATTCCTTTTATTCTTCATGCGAGCAGACCATCAGTTGTTTTCGACTGTGGTCCTGTGATGTATTTTGCCCCTGTTCTCTTCTTCTAGGTACTGTATTCCATGTGTGTTTTTAGTTGATTTATCTCAGTGGAAGATGAATGTGCCCTAAGAAGCTGACTACAGGTCATTCCTTCAAGGGTTTCCTGTAACAAAGCAGATGATGTTTTCTGACTGTACTTGAAGCTCCCTGTTTTGGAAGCTGAGGGAATTTGTGGCTCCTTCAGAGTTATCAACGAGGTTCTAAATAGTGTTTATTGGGGTTTTCCCCCTCAGAAATGGTAATACTTTGTGTTGAATAGTTCTTTGTTGAGAAAGGAGGTTGTGCCGTGCGTTGTCAGGTCTTTGGCAGCATCCTTGGCTTCTGCCCACTAGAAGTCAGTATCATGCAGCCCCAGAGTGACAAGCAAAAATGTCTCCACACATTGCCAAATGTCCCCTAGGGAATAAAATCCCTCATCACTGAAAATCACTGAGTTCTGTGTTAGTTGCAGTTACAACAAGCAGCAGTGTAGCAGTGACATGGTATAGTGGTAATGTGCTCTTCTCCATTTACCATCTATGTAATCGAGTCAGCTTACTTACCTTCCCATGCCTCCACCATCATGAGTAAGAGATTTTACAAGGTACATCCTTTACACAGAAGACATACTCTTGTGGTAAGCAGTGCATACAAGGCTTTGTAGTTGTGTCTTGAACTAGGAAAGCCTTCAGAACATGTTGACCTGTACTAAATTGGCTTAATAGATACCCAGAGTTGCTTTTGCAAAGAGGCACAGTTTTAGGTAAATTCTAGAGAGTAGTAATAATAACAAGAAGGAAAATAGGCATGTTCTATAGGCCTATTGGCCAGGAAAACCAATGTGTGGGTGTTGACAACATGAGAAGAATGCTCAGTCACTGATACTAAATTTCATCTTCCACTTGCTCCATAAGAAAGTTATGCCCATTTCACAGATTCTCAGAGAGCTCAAATAAGAAGCTCAGGTTTTAAGAAAGTCCTCCTGGACCTCATTGCCACCTGGAGGAGTCCACATTTATAATCACAGAGAAAAGTTATTGGAATCAAAATGAGCATTTACAATCTCCCATTTCCAGTGCATCCTATGGGGAAAATAAAGACACTAAAGCACAGTTGTAGTTCTGGGGAACCAAGAAGGTCCTAAGTGTAGCTAGAATGATGGCTAACCAGAACAAAGGCTCCAACCTAGCACAAGGTTCAATTAATTTGTGAAGAAAGGAGTAGTTGGGGAAGAGTGACCCTGAGGATGGCAAGAAGTAGGTGGGTGCTGTGAGCTGGGCTAGGGAGGAGGCCTGAAATCACTTCTGCAATATTCAGAGAGAGATACTGAAGGAGTAATCTGCATATCACAGGTTAGGGCAGTAGGTAGTGTTTTGGGGTCTGTATTTTAATGTGTAATCATCACACCCTGAGATGTTACACCTTCTTTCTTGGAGCTTAATCCCAGCTGAGACCATGGTGTCACTTGGCCTACCTCACGCATACTGCTTGGGAGCTATAGGCAGGACATCACTGGCCTGTCCCATTGCTTTAAGGACTACACATCAGCTCCTCCCCTAGACGCATTTGCATTGCTTGAAATCAGCTGAGGGGCTATAGAAATACCTAATCTGGTTCCGTACATGTCACTACACTGAAGTAGGGCCAAGTGCTCTTCTTTCACAAAGAACCATCCAGGTGGTCCTCCAGAGGTTTCACAAGATGGATTCTGGGCATGAAGCCAAGTTGTTCCAGAACTGGAACTTGGAGCAACTGCAATGCCACATGACTATTTATCTCATCTCTCTCCCATGTGGTCCTGTTTGCTCTATGAGAGGCATAAGATGCTATTTCAGCTCTTCTGCTCGGTCTGCTGTCCACTCACCTGATAGGTATTTAGATGCTTGCTGAGAGAATGACCAGAAGATGAGTGAATGTGTACCAATAGTGTTTCCTTGTGAATGGAATGGATAGTGGCACTGAGATATGCCAACCTTTGAAAATATTTTAGCAAGAGGGACAGCGTGGATGAGACCCTCTTCCACCACCTTGGGACATCCCCCAACACTCCGCAGCACCTCCCCCACCCCGCCTGCCGAGTAGGAATTGCTTCCACGTTCCAAGAACCCACAGGCACAGTCCTAGCCCAGGCCCGGTAAGTGTGTGGGAGAACTTCCTGCTACCCTGCACCAGCAGGACCTACTACTGGTCCCAGCCCACACGCAGCGTGGGTGAGACCCTCTTCCAACACCTTGGGATGCCCCCCATCACTCCGCAGCACCTTCCCAACCCCGCCCTCCGAGTAGGAATTTCTGCCCCATTCCGGGATCTCCCAGAGCCATTCCTAGACCAGGCCAATCTGCACCTGAACTTCAGTACCTGCTAAGGTTATAACTACAACAAAGATCTACAACAAAGGTCAGAAGACAGTGCTACACAAAATGACGAGAAGGAACAAAATGCAACCTCAGAACCCAAGGCCACCCGTAACAGGTGCAGAGGACACTAAAACAGAACAAGTTAGGAATCACACAGCTGAAAGCAATGTATCAATGGCTTCTGAAATAAAGAAACAGCTGCAGAAAGGTATAGAGGAACTCAGATTGGAAATAAAAAATCCCTGAGTTAATAACATCTGCAGTAAAGAATCAAATGCAGAAACATATGGAAGAAACCCAATGCCCACCAAGAACAAGTGCAGAGGACACTAGCTCAGCTCAAATGCATGAATTAATAGCATCGATAGTAAATAAGCACCAGCAGAAAGTTATAGAGGAACTCAGAGCATAATTTTTTTTAAATTTTATTTATTTGTCTGTGTGTGTGTGTGTGTGTGTCTGTGTGTGTGTGTGTGTCTGTGTGTGTGTGTGACCAGCTCAGCCCACCAGGGGGCGGGGCTGGCAGGCATGTGGTGCTGGGGGATTGAACCGTGGTCCCTGTGCTTTGCGAAGCTTGTTCTAAGTAGGTGCTTTAGACCACTGAACCATCTCACCAGCCCCCAGAGCACAATTTTTTTTCTGAAATAAAAAAAAGAATTCTCAGAACTCATAGCATTTGAAGTAAAGAAGCAACTACACAAACATAGGGAGGAAACCCAATCTGAAAAAAACACTGCAGTAAAAGAATTTATAACTGCTTCTAAAGAAGACATTCATAAAAAAAAATAGAGGAGATTAGAAAAATGACAGATTCCTTGAATGAGCAAAACAGGAAAGAAATAGATCGCATGAAGCAGAGTCAAAGAGATATAGAGAAAATTAAACTCTCAATCACAAGTTTGCAAAACCATTTAATTGAAAATGAAGACAGAGTTTCAGATCTTGAAGATGCTGGTGCAGCTAGTGAAAAGGTAAGAAAGGATCTCTTAAAAACAACAAGGATGCAGGAAAGAATAATCCATCACCTGCAAGATGATGCAAAGATGAACAATGTGAGACTAATAGGCATCAATGAGAAAGAAGGAGTCAATAGAAATGACAATAAAAAAAATATGGGCTGAGTAATAGCAAAAAACTTCCCAAATATGAGGAAACAATCTGACATTCAGGTAACCGAAGCATACAGAACGCCAAGTAAACTCAACCCAATGAAAAATGCACCAAGACATATAATACCCAAGATCCCAGAAATACAGTGCAAGAATAATCTACTGAAAGTGGCTAAAGAAAAGAAGCATGTCACATTCAAAGGAAATCCCATCAGAATTACGGCCTACTTCTCTTCACAAACCATGAAGGCAAGAAGAGCAAGGAGCAGAGTACTTCAAGTCCTCTATGAAAACAATTTCCAGCCCAGACTACTATACCCTGCAAAACTCTCTTCCAAGTTTGATGGAGTAGTGCAATACTTTCATGACAAAGAACAGCTAAAAAATTTCGCGATGACAAATGCAACCCTACACAGGCTACTGAAAGATGTTCTAGAGAGGGACCAAAATGATCATAACTCCAGGAATGAGATCAGAAGCAACCAACTAAATAGGGTAAGCAATTAAACACAGGAGAAAAAGGAGTAAACGATAACAGGTAAAT
>NW_004524635.1:11348382-11348957 GCF_000260255.1 Octodon degus
GATGCCACTTGAACATATACTCATAAGTGAAATAAAACAGACACACATGTGTAAATATCATATAGTTTCCCTAGTATAAGAACTTAAAAGAATAAATACAAATAGAAAGGTATAACACAAGTAAAAGGAAAGCAGGATCTTGAGGACTAACTAATCAAAAGAGGGAATGGAGAAAAGCTTGGAAACATGAATAAGTCAAGCTATACAGTTATACGTAGAAGATGGGCAAGGCAATGATTCTGAGAATCTTCAGAAAATTTTTTAATCTAGCAGTTAATTGGAAAGATTCTCACCCTGACTAACTATATATACTGATACCTGTGAACTAAGCTACTGCATTGCAGATTGTATTTTGTAATAGTAGTTTCATACTTGCAGTGCCTGTCATTCTGAATATGGTCTTCTGATATGGGCTGCTTGTTATGACATGCTAGTTGCTGTTATGATGTCTCTCGGGTAGATGGTTTTTCAAAAGAAGTGGGTAGTGAATGGAAGCAAGAGACAGGAAAAGGAATATTGTGGGACTGTCCTGCTTCAAGGTTGTATATGGTGAGATTTTTGGACTTATGTGTAAA
>NW_004524635.1:11350168-11362120 GCF_000260255.1 Octodon degus
TAAAAACACATGCACAAAATAATTGTTCATATAGATGCTGAGATACTTCTGTTTTATTTTTCTGGGAATAAATCCACATAATTTTTAATAAAAAATATTTTAGCAAATCTGCTTTTACTCTAGAATGTATTAGGGAAAAATACATCAATGCATTAAGCAAACAGTTTCATGAATATTATTGATTGGAACACGGCCTAGTTAAAAAAATTGAATTAAATTTTTAAATATATTAAGTTAATAATGACATTTATACAAGGCACTATGCATATGAATGATTGAAATTAGGGCACTCTACCCAATGAAGCAAATTCAAATCAATTGCTAACATTTCTTCAGCACTTAGTGTTTTGTATTATTCTCTGCTTTACCTTTTTTTATCTGATTTAGTACTTATGACTAAATTATAAGGCAGTATTCCAGTTACAGATGAGAAGGTAGGGGTAGAGGGCCAGTTTTTGCAATGGTTAGCATAGTTTGCAACAGTTAGCACTAGGGTTTGAACTGGGGCAATTAAGCAACTTAGCTCAACTCCTACCCAGACTGGAGGTGAAGCTGGAATTTGAGGGCATTAGCTCAGGGACTAGAGGCTCAAGGCCCAGATCCACCAATCCTAATTATGCAGAAAGAATATGCAGTGAGTACTGCAGTGAAGGACATTGGCCATCCAGAGTTGGGGAGAACAAGTCACTCTGTAATCACACAAGGACTCTGGACTCAAACCCAACAGCTATTGCCAAAGCAGGCTCTGTTCTGCAGGGGTTATTTCAGTTCTTTCTACCACAAGGTCAGGAGCATTCCCAGCTGTCAATAAGCTGCCAAGTACTCTCAACAAATACTTGATCGCTTGTACCAGTCAGCATCTTTTGAATGGAAGTCCAGCTTTGTGCCCAGGAGTTGCTATTTTGCCATTTTGTTGTGGCTTTGTTTCAAGCTCTCTATGCAAATAACATGCTAATAGTCTAGTCCTGAGGGAAATCCTTTCCCTTGGTGACAGACAGGAAATTTTTCATTCAAACAAGTGTGTCTCTCCTCTTTCACTAAGGCCTCCACATTGGCATCTGCTCATTTTCTTCACTTCCTTTCTGAAATAGGATGCCTAATGATTGCTTATCACATTTCTAATTAGTTTCTTTTTTTACATGAATAATTATAGCTCCATACTCTGTGGGCTTGGGGCCATGTCTTTTAGGCCTACTTTGCAAACTATGCTGATAAAGACAAGATTGTGAACTTGCCTATATTACATGGCCTGCCAATCAGTCTCACACAGTGTAATTTAATTCTAATATGCCTCCTGATCCCTGGTGCGTTTAAAAATAACTTGTTAATAGTCTTCTTATTCTAATTAAGCTAAAATTGAACACACTGAAATGCCTTGCTCTCTTGTGTCCTTTTCCCACCACATATGCACACTGTTGAGCCTAAAATATCATTTCTGCTCATCTGAACATCTGTTCCCCCAACTTGTGCACCCAGTGGAAAACCACAGAGTAAGATAATTGCAGCCATGGTATTTTACAGTCATTAAAATATTAATAATAATATCAAAATTCATAGCAAATGGTCAAAATTGGAACCCTGAGAGGCATGCAGCTACTAACTGAGTAACTATGTGTCACTTGGTTAACTGTTTTAAGTTTTTGGTTTCTTAATGTGTGATGTTGATAGGACCTACCTGAGAAAGTTGTGTAAATTAAATGGAGAACCTGTTTTAAAAGTGATAGAATCTTGGACTAAAATAGACTTCTGAGGAAGATGAATTCAGTATATCCTGTACCTGGGAGCAGAGTACTGCTATCTGTGAGAGGGCTGCTTCCTCCAAGGTTTGGAGTGGCTGCAGAGGTACATACAGGGCCTTGTGAGACAGGAAATCCTAGGTCTTTGTCTACCTCCACCACCACTCTTCTATGAATTTGCTCCCTTTCTCTTTTGCATCTGAGAATAATCCATTCCTTACCTAGATTTGATAGCTGGAGGGAAAAAAATGAAACAATAAATAAAACACTTGAAAAAAGTGCTAAAATATCATTAATGTAAACTCTAAGACTTTCTGGAATATTAGACCCTAATTCATTAGTAATATGATAAGCATTTTCAAATATGTTAATACAAATGCTAATCACATCAGCAGCTCTAGAAGGTAAATATCATTTTCTCCATTTTATAGCTAAGGAAACCGAGATAAGTACCATGCCCACATTTGTGCCTCTTGAACTCATGTCCCTCTCCACATAAAACAGTCCACTCTTCTCCTCTGTTTTTCCCATATTGATTCCTCCATCGAGCATGAATAAATGCTGTACAAACCAGCACACTCTCAACATCTGCGGACTTCCTAAAAACAAGCCAGTGTGTTTCTCTGCCTCCTAGCCCAGCACCCAGCCCACACAGAGTGAAGCACATAACCATCTTCTAATAATTTCGTATTAAAAGAAATAACAAGGGGCTTTGGACTTTAGAAGTCCATGATCCAGCTGAGAAAACAGATGGATAAAAGCATGCCATTAGGACACCCTAAAGAGCAATGTCTCTTGGAATAAAACACTCTAGGACTAAAATGCCTATCTTAAAAAGCAGCTTGTCGAGGGAGCCTGAATGCCTCCCCCCTGTGCCCACGTGGTTGGAGTGTGCGTGCGATCATTGCTAACCTGGAGAGCATGGGTGCCCTACTCTCCTGGCGCCCTTACAATTCTCTCAGGAAGAACTTGCATTGTTTTCATAGAGATGCTACAGCACACTGCCACATCTCACGTGTTTTAGACCAATATAAACACATTCTCCAAAGTTTGGGAGGCTAGTTCTACTGGTTTCACATATATTTTAGTGATTCTTGGCTGAGCCACAAGACTTCAGTCTCTGCTTCCAACATCACATCAGATTGTCCTTTTCTTTATGTTTTACTTATGAAGACATTTATCATTTGATTCAGGGATCACCTCAATAAATTAGGATAATATAGTTTTAAAAATCCTTAATTTAGTTACATCTATAAAGATCTTTTAATTTCAAATAAAATCACATTCACAGGACTTCTTCTTCTTCTTCTTTTGGACTTCTTCTTGAAAGATAGTCAGACTGCATTTTCCAGTCATTTTCCCATTTCTGGGACAAAATATCTGACACCTGCAATGGAAAGGAGCAGAGGTCTATTTGAGCTTATGGTTTTCAGAGGGTTTGTCTGTGGTTAGCTGAGTGCAGGGCAGAAGCACCGAGGTGGAAGGATGTGGTGGAGGACAACAGCTCAACTCACAGTGGCTGGGAAACTGAAAGGAGGAGTCAGGAGCAGGAGTACAGCCCTGCAGACCACAACCCCTTCTGCCAGATGCCACCTCCTGGCAGTACACCCAACTACTGGGCCCACCGATGGCTGAGTCCACTGTGGAATGCAGTGAACGGAGGGCTCCTGTGAGCCAGGCTCCTTCCAGACAGTTAAGACCCTCCACAGGGGTGGGTGTGGGGAGTCATTTCAGATTTACACAATAGCACCCTGATATGAGTTCTTCTAAGATGAAAATATCTCAAGTAGGTGATTCTACTCCTAATTTCAGATGTTCTCAGAAATAATGGGCAGCTTCATACATTTTACTCCAATTTATTTTCCATTCTATAGAAAATGTGTTTATACCCCACGTAATGATTAAAACATCATGTAACGATGACCATTTATCTCACTGATTTCATATACTTTACACACACCTATCTTTTTTCCAATCATTATGAATTTTCCTCTCCAGCATCATCCATGTGAGGTGGTCCTGGCAACTCTTTTCTAACTCATGGTACCCTCCTGTGATGCCACATGGTGCTTAACATGAAACCTGAAGCCATGAAATAACATAAGATAGCAAGACACACTAGTGAAACAGTACTGTGGATTTTACTTCCAGAGTTTGAAATAATTATTAATAAACATATATTGTCCTGTATATATATATATATATATATATATATATATATATATATATTGTCCTGTGCCAGTGTCCCATCTTATTACTTTAGACCACAGGAATACTTTGGGCAAGAGTAGAAGTAGGGTTCATTTCAAGCCCTATTACTACCTCAGCTCCTAAGCCTGAGATATTCTAGTTAGTTTTATCACAAAACCTGCGGCTCAAAGCAACCATTTTAATTTACTTTGACTTTATAGGCCATGCATTTGGGAAAGGCCTAGCCTCACCTGAGGTATCTTCTATGACCGAAGTCAAACGTCAGCTGGAATGAAGCCTCCAATTGCTCAGCTGGGCTAAACATTCAGTGCCGTGAACCCATGAGGCTCTGGTTGTTGTGGAGCAGATGGCGAGGGAATGAAAAAAATACAAAGCAGAGAGGAAGGCTATGGTCAGGTGGAGCCCTCTCTTTCTTGACAGGAGGGAAGGAACTGCCCAGTAACTGTAGAACGTTTATTTGTACACTCAGGAAGTTGATGTCAATTTCAATTGCCTTGCAACCAGCTTGCAAGCTGGAGCAGCTTGTTCACGTAGCTCCAGGACCTCCCCACGTTCTCAGGCTGGCTTTGTCAGCTTCAGCCACTCTCTACAATTCAGGATGTCTCACTCCACCCATTAGATCTGGTAGTGGGCTGGGAGCTCAGCTGGGTCTATCATCCAAAACTCCTATATATGGCCTTCCTGAGGGTGTAGAAACAACAATGTTCCTAAATGGCACCTGGTTGTGCTGGATGAGGGAGAACCAGGAGCAACTGCAGACATTTAAGATGTGGTCCTGAAAGTCATGTAAATATCACTTCTTCCATAGTCTGTTGAGCCAAGTGGTTCCAGCTTACCCAAACTCACAAGAAGGCAGCGTCACTCATTCAGTAAGAGAAATGACAAAGAATTGGAGGCAGTGCTTTAAGATGAGTTCAGATAATTTACACTGCAGAAATCTCAGTCTCATTAAAATGGAAGTATATAATCTTCCAGCCACTTCTAGCACTTAAAGTTTTTGAGCTACTTTTCTTTGTTTTCCTTCATATGCCCATTTCTTTTATATTATAAAATAACTTTTATATAAAATTAGAAATAAGAATAAACATGGTTTTTCAATAGTATTCCAGGACTTTGTCTATCATTTTGGAGTTATTCTGGGTCATTGTGTTAGTGAGTAGTGTTTGTGTAAACGAGTAGGGTGCCAGTGTGTCACCATTTTGGAATCTTTGATTTCTCAAAATTAAGTCAAAAAAGCATTCTAAGTTATTATGGTAGCATTAAAGATTGAATGCAAAGAATACTGGTCTTCAGCCTTATTTTTTTTAATTTTTAACTTTTTTCTATATTTTGAGACTAGATCTTGTTAAGTTGCCCAGGCTGACTTCAAACTTGTAGTCTTCCTTCCCCAGTCTCTAGGTAGCTGGGATGATAGGCATGTGCCACCACATCCAGCTTACTATTTTTTTTTATTAGCTGTAGCTGTAAAACTTGAAATGCTAATTAAATTATAGTGTTATTGATCTTAGAAAACAAACTTTAGTGTACAAAAATTGTCACATCTCTTATTTTTCAATTAGTCTCTTTAAATTTTCATTCCAAACTTCTGTCCTGATACTATGGTAAGCACCTTGGCAAGACAGTCCCCACACACCTCTGAAGTTTTAACTTCCTTCTAGATATCATAAAGTAAAAAAAGTGCAGAAATTTGGTATGTCCATTACCCATAAAACCCAGTTCATCCTGAAATGCCCATTTCCTGCTTTGCTGGGCTGGGCAAGGTGCTTCCTTTCTGGTGTCAAAGTTCACCTTCTGTTGGATTAAACAGGACCTCCTCTGTATGCACCTCATCCATATAAAGGTGTGAGGAAACTACTTACAGGAAGTTGATGGGCTGCAGAGATAGTTCAGCAGTCTAAGCTCCTGCCTGGCAAGCACAAGGACCTGGGTTCAATCCCTGGTACTGCATGCCATGCCAGCCCTGAAGCCGCTTGCACACACCAATCAAATGAATGGATGAATAAATAAATAAATAATTGAAAAAAGAAGAAGGTGACTAGAAAAAGTACAGTGAGCAAGTGTAAGTTTTGCTATGCAGGTTCAAGTCCCAACATTATCCACTGATGGATCTTTAATGATGTACCCATCCTCTTCCTAACACAGAGAGGGAGACACAGACATGGATCTTCTCTTCAGAAATATAGCTTTCTCTTGGAAGGGCTTATTTCTACTGCTACAGAACATGATGAAATCATCATGCTGGGGCTTAATATCACATTTGGAAGATGCTGAATGGCACAGTTCTGCACTGGCTAGTTTGTGCACCATGGACTGTTGTCTCAGATTCAGTTCTGTGTTTCTTTAGGGCCCTGTCTATACTCCAGAGTCCAACAATTCTATCGCTCCCTCAATTTCTGGGGTGTACTCTCACCCTTTACTCTTTCTAGGCTCTGCCTCTGCTCTTTTCTTAATAGAGTTTGGTAGCTCATCAACTGAGAACTTACATTATGAGCAGCTAAATACCTAGTTCAGTTAATTTTCAAATCTTCCCTGAAGAAGGAATTATTTGCATTCTTTCTGGTGTTTCAAAGAAAGGAAAATGGAATCAAATGATCACTTTCCCACAATAAGAGTGAATGTTCAAATCCTGCTACAAAAGAATACATGAGGCTTATTTATATGCATAACTTATCCTCCAGCATAGTAAAGGGAATCACACTGTCATATGAGAGTTTTCTTGAGTCGGTGTTTGACTACTCCTAACTCTCCTGGGTGTGATGGCAGAACAGCTTCTTTTATGGCTGAAGAAATGCCAAAAGGAAACAGTATGATGAATTTAATGTGCATTGTTGACATTACACAATTCCATAATCCCTTGTGTTCTATGTCATATGCAAAAGATCAGAAAATCTAAATAAATTTTCTAGTTCATTTAGTTTCTAAATCTGACCTGAACTGATGTGAGAACATTTGTAGTCTTTATTTACCCAACTCAGGATGAATATTTATATATCACATATCAAAATATTAATGTGTTTGATTATGGGGATGTTACCTACTGCCTGCTATTGGCTGTCACATGTCATCTATCATGTTATTGTTCTAACAAAGGCTGCTAAAATTCTAAATTCTAGATGTTCAAACTCATCTACCTTTAGAAATTTTAGGTAGGGTTTGTAATAAACAAAAACACATTTATTATGATACCACTTTATGTGTCTCTTAGAGGTAAAAATTTCCTATCTTTGTAAATTAGTTGGCATTCCTATAATAAAAAGTAGATTAATAAGAAAAAAATCCAGACATTTGTTCAAATGTATATCTCATTTGTTTATAGTTGATGATATAACAGGGTAAATGGTTTCACTATTGCAGAAGTGACTTAGAACTCAAGTTTAAATACTATTTTTAGCTAAAGGTCAAAGAGAAAAAGGTGTGAGAAAAGTACTTACAGGAAGTTAATGGGTTGCAGAGATAGTTCAGCAGTCTAAGCTCCTGCCTGGCAAGCACAAGGACCTGGGTTCAATCCCTGGTACTGCATGCCATGCCAGCCCTAAAACCGCCTGAGCACACCAAACAAATGAATGGATGAATACATAAATAAATAATTGAGAAAAGAAGAAGGTGACCAGAAAAAGTACAGTGAGCAAGTGTAAGTTTTGCTATGCAGGTTCAAGTCCCAACATTATCCACTGATGGATCTTTAATGATGTACCCATCCTCATCCTAACCCAGAGAGGGAGACACAGACATGGATCTTCTCTTCGTAAATATAATTTTCTCTTGAAAGGGCTTATTTCTACTGCTGTAGAAAATCTGTGTCTGTTGTTTTTCAACATAATTTCCTCAAAATAATCCTTATGTTAATGACTTAGGATGGTACAGTCCTATCTTGTATACCATTTGGGCTCAGTATTGGGGCCTGGTGATTTCAGGGTTGGGCTGTTAAACCGAGAAACAGGAAAGGCCCTTTTAAGTTTCAAAACTCCTATTCTGAATGTCAAGAGGCAAAACTCTGATTCTGAATGTCAAGAGCAAAGCACTGGAAACATTGGAGAAAAAGGTTTCTTTCTTTTTTTTTTTTCCTCTCTCTCTCTCTCTACCATCAAATGTAGTTAAAATATTCTAGTCGAAGACTCACAAAGGAATTCTGATGAGGCCAGGTGTCCACAGGCCTGGAGACCAGAGTACTAAGTCATAGTCCTGAGAACATTTACCCCCTTTGGAGTACCACCATGAAGTACCAACACAGCTACTAGTCAGAAATCCCAGCACCTCCAGTGCCTATGCAGGTGAGCAGTGTGTAGCTTTTGTTCCAAGGAAATACATCAGTAATCTTTCATATCTTGGAGTGGAGAAAGTAACATCTTAAAATAAGGCATGCTGACTTTCTGGACTGGAGATTCACTCTCAAAACTGACATCTCACTGAACTTCCTTCAACTCCTACTTCTTGATCCTCTTTGATCCTCTTTCTTTTCCAAAGTGCAAGGAAACACCTTTCTCATAAACTGCTCTTATTTATGAAAAGAGCAGATTTAGGGGAAAAAAACTGCTTTCAAAATTTCTTACAGGAATATCATTGAGCATAGAAGATTAAACTCACATCATAAAGGAAGAGACTAAAAGTGAAACACCATACCTAGACCCTTGTCTAGGACCCTTTGTCACAGTACTTTTCTCTACTTTAGGGTCCTTTGCTTCCTTACAAATGATTTACTATTCCTCTAAAACTGCCCACGCCTCCTATCCTATTGCCCTATAAAGCAGGTATTTAAGCTTTAACCATTTGATTCTTGCTTTGAATTTCATATTTTGTATAGATCTGACTTGGTTACTTTCTCATCTGGGACAAAATAGCTGACACTCACAAGTTAAGGAGGAAATGTTTATTCTAGGTCACAGTGTGTGAGGTCCTAGTCTGTTGTTGGCTGGCCCCAAGGTGGGGCAGCACAGCAGAGAAGGAACTGTCCATCCTAGGACAGGCAGAAAGCAGCTAAGCAATGAAATTTCCTTTCCTTTTATTCCACTCAGACTACAAGTCTGTGGGTTAGTGCCACCCACACCTAAGGGCCTAGTGTGGGCCTTCCCATCATCCATGACACAACTATGCTAAATCAGTCAGAGAACAATCCAGTTATAACACACCCTAGATTTGGCCACCTCTGAAAAGCCCCATCTGTGAGGACATAACAGGATCCCATGTAGGTGTGTGCATTATTAACACGTTATGCTCTCTTCCATTATCCTATCTTATTACAGAGGTGTCAGCCATGACCTTTAATGATTGGCAGGACAGGGACCAACACCCCCACAGATGCATATGCCTCTTGTAAAAAGCTCCTATTCACAGAATGCCCAACAGCCCAAGAGCTATTTTTCCAGATTTTCTGCTGTTACTTACTGCAAGTCAAATTTACCTCTTGTCATATTTTGAGTAGGCAGTGTGACAGTAGTTTCCAATGTGTAAAGTAGATAAAGGCTACAGGTTTCCTTCCCTGCAACCTCATCTGCAGACTTTGGTGAGAACAATTTCAGGTTATGCACAAGCCAGTTGTCTCAAAAGGGTAAGAAGTCCTAAATCGCTTCCTTTAAGGGCTGTCACCAGAACTCACAATCAAGACACAAGCAACAACACTTCAAGGGTGGGGGTACAGTAATTCTATGGTTACTATTCAACAATTAAACTCTAGTAAGTTAAGCCACTGTTCCAGAATCAGAACTAAAGTACCATCATGAAAGATCCAAGCCTCTGAGTTAGTTGGATCCTGTTCATATGAAGATGGAGAGAATCCTTGTAATATTTTTAGACCATTCACATATCCTGAAAACCTATAATTTCACCTATAAGTGCACACACACACACACACACACATATATATCTATATCTATATCTATGTCTATATAGATATCTATATATCTATATCTATCTATCTATCTATCTATCTATCTATCTATCTATCTATCATCTATCTATCTATATCCATTGCAATAATGAACACAGCCTCTGTTGTCCATAAACAAAAGAAGTGCTGGTAGTAACCACGGTCTCCAAAGTGTGACCTTTGATTATGTAGTAACTATTTTTGCAGCACTTTTTGAGATTGGGTCAACTACATCCTAGGAATTTATATTACACTTGTCATACACAAATATACACACCAAACGTCCATGTGAAGTACAAATTAGACAGTGGTGCAGTGAAGAAACATCCTCTCCTCTGAACTTCCATACTTGAATTTGCTTGTTGAACTTGGACTGAATGGACTCATTTAAAATTCTCCTAACACCAAGGAAGCAGAGCATTTTTTTCCAGCTCTTCCTGAATAGGAAGGAGACCCTACTCCTGGAAAAGAATGTTCCAGTGTGTTAGAATGGCTCTTTATTATAGCTCCCCTAGTCCAGGGTGAGTCATGAATCCTGCAAAAATGTCGCTGTTATTGATGCAAACAGGACAGGAAAATCTGCAAATACAGACTGTGCTCATTATTTGGTTCATGAGAATTCATGGCATTGTGTTAACAATAAAAATGTGCTAGGAAATTAAATCATTCACACACAAACACTGCACAAAAAGCTTAAACATTCACAGTATAAATCATCAGTAATAGAATCTAGGGGCTGGAGAGATGGCTTAGTGGAATAAGCGCTTTCCTGGCAAGCACAAGGGCCTGCGTTCAATCCTCGGTTCAGCCCACCAAAAAAAAAGAAAAAAAAGAAAGAAAGAAAGAAACTACACGTGGCCTATTCTATTACTGAGTTGAAATGTAAACAATGACCATCAAAAATTCTATCAGAGGATAACACAGAAGTGATAAATTAATATAGACAGTTCACACTAACAAACAAAATGGTAGAGGGCTGGCCAGATAGCTCAGTGGATTAAAGCATCTGCTTAGGCAGAGCACAGAGGCTGGGGTTCAATCCCTGGCATGCCCTGCCAACCGTGCCCATGAATAACACTGGGCATGGTGGCCCACACCTATAATCCCAGCACTTGGGAGACTGAAAACAAGAGAATCACTATGAATCTGATCTATGTAGTGAGACCCTGCAGACCTTGTAGACCCTGTAGATCCTGTCCTAAATACAAAAAAAAAAATTAAAAAGGCAGATAAAAGACTAGTGATAGGGAGATCCCCAAAATGTGGCACTGTGTGATGATCTGAAAAACAGTGGAAGCAGGACAGCCACTCTTATCTTTCTCCTACCCTTATCATTCTATTTGCTTTTGAATTTTTCAATGTGTTTATATTTAGGAAAGTTTCATCTTCCCAAAGATCCAAGTGTTTGTGTTTTGTTTTGTTTTGTTTGGTACTGGGGATCAAACTCAGGACCTTGTGCTTGTGGAGCAGGCACATGAGCTGCTGAGCAATCTCCCACTACCTCCCTAGCCCAGATCCAAGAGTTACAATGCATTTGTGTTGTCATAGCAGAAGACCAGATGTCAAATTATTTATAAGAAGCAAAATTCATTTCTCAGTTTTAGAGGCTGAAGAGTAAAGTCCTGGTATCTTGTGTGAGGCATTTTGCTTGGATATAACAGTGAAAGGCATCCCTTGGGAGGGGAGGAGGAAGAGAAAGAGGGAAAGGGGGGGAGAGGAGGAGAGAGTAGGGAGAGAAAGAGCGATGGTGAAGGATGAAGGGAAGGGAAGGCAAAGCAATACAAGACAAGAGAATGGATGGGGCTGTAAGTTTCTTTTTATAAAGAAACCACTCTTTTTAAATAGCTAACTTGCTTCTGTGATAGTAACATTAATCCACGCATGAGTGTAGAGTTCCAGTGGCCGAAACAGCTGCTAACACCAGCACATTGGGGATCAAATTTCTAGTACAGGAACTAGGCGTCAATATAGGTTCAAACTATAGTATCAATAATCAGCCAGTTGTATTTTCCTGAATGTTTCTATTACATCACTTAAAAATAACTGGATAAAGGCCAGGAAGATAGCTCAGACTCAGTAGAATAAGCACTTGCCTGGTAAGCACAAAGTCCTGAGTTCAATCCCTGGTACTGAAAAAAAAAA
>NW_004524635.1:11362220-11373628 GCF_000260255.1 Octodon degus
AGAAGAAGAAGAAGAAGAAGAAGAAGAAGAAGAAGAAGAAGAAGAAGAAGAAGAAGAAGAAGAAGAAGAAGAAGAAGAAGAAGAAAAGCTTTGTCCTGTATGAATCTCTGAATGTACCTGTAGCTGACATCCTAAAAATAACTGGCTATTTGTTCCCAACAGGATGCATTCACTTCTATGGATTGGGATTGGCAAAACATTGCCTGTAGGCTTTCTAATTGCTGAGCAAATTTCCTAGTGTCTTTCATATGTAGGGATAGCACTGAGGAACTTTCCTGTGTGATTGACTTAAGAGAGGATAGTGCATTTGTCTCTGTAACAGAAACCACTTCTTCACTATCTTGCTCCATTGATTTTATTTCAGTGCAGGTCTTCTGTGGATAATGGTATTTCTAAGTAATGTTTATAGTTTTAATTTCCACAATATTTTGTTTTTCTATGTTTTGTCAATGTCATTAGTTTTTGCTCATGCTTTTTTATTTTGTCTTGTCCTAAGTTACTTTATTAGGAGTTATTAAAACTTCCAAACATACATAAACCTGTAGTATAATTCTTACATTTAATACATGTGTATTGTCATATTTGATGCAGAACTTTGCTGCTTACTTGGAAAAAAAAGCCTTATAAATATATCTATACCATCAAAGTAACTAATTTTGCTTCCTAGTCCTTATATCTACTGTCCTGCCCCTCTTAAGTCTTATATGTAGAGAATACAGCCATTAAAGTATATTATAATTGTGGGGAGACAGTGGGTCCTAAGTCCAGCCATGGTGAAGGCTATCCAGAACCAAGGCTTCGAAACAGGGCCATACCTGGATTTTGTTCAGTCATGAAGGAGGAGTGGCTTGATGATGAATGACTGAGAATGACAGGAAGTAGGTGAGTACTGTGAGCTGGGCTAGGTAGGAAACCTGTATTTACGTCTGAAATATGCAGAGAGAAGGATATGCAGACAGTAATCTACATTCTACAACTGAGATAGTATCTAATGTTTTGGGGTCCAGTGCTTCAGCTCTGATGTATAATCTTTCAAGCCCCAGGAAGTCATAGCCTGTATGTATCTCAAGACTCGATCCTAGCCAACAGCATGGAGCAGCATCGGCTCTTTGTCTGGTCTTGACTCAACTCATATTAATGTGCCCCAGGTTGGGGTTAACAGGGAAACATGTGTCCTGGCTTCAAGGACTACTACCAGTACCTCACCTAGGCCAGTATGCATCACTTAAAGCCAATTGAATGCATAAGGAAAAGGCCTAGCTAGCACCGCATGTATCAATACATGGAAATAGCATCAGGTACAGCCAAAATGGAGACAATTGCTTTTCTTTCAAGGAGAGTAACCCAAGTGGTCCTCCACAAAGAACATTATGTTAAGTGAGATACACTAGTGAGAGGGTAAAAACTGTACCAGAAAAATTATTATTTTTTAGAAAAACTACATTCATTTGGAACTGCCTAGTTCTGTAACTGCCTTACAGCTTCTTAATTACTTCTCTGACCCCTGTAACCACAACAGCATAACCAAATAGGCAGGTTGTCTGATTGTACCAAGCTTCATGCCCATTAATCTAGTCTTGTAACTGATTATCATTAATCTAGCTTTGTAGCCAATGATTTCACCCAGCTAGGTGATCAGAAAGAACACTGCTGGCTGTTCTCTCCCACCTCTGTACCTCTTGTTTGTGCATCATGAAGAAGTACACTGTGTGCCTGGTTTTGTTGTAGGGACCGATCCTGGCCAGGACCACCAGAGTAAAAACAGCTGTTTTCTTCTTCCTGACTTCATCAGGTGTTGTTCCTTTCCCAGGCTCAGTTTTGCCACGGTGTGGTCATAAGACATACATATTATATAATTGTGCCACTATGAGTTACATAGGATTGTTAATATCTTAGAGACAGAATGAATGATGGTTGCCAGTGATTGAGGGAGGAGACACAGGGAGTAGAGAGTTTCAGTTTTCTTGGGTGAAGATATCTGAGATAGATAGTGATGATGGGTATATAATATCAACTATGTAATAGCAGCTGACCTATATACTTAATGATAGGTAAGATGGGAAATATTATGTTGTATGTAGTTTAGCACAGTTAAAAGAAATTATTTAAATCTCCAAGGAGGTGCAGGCATCAGAATGGCTAATGAAAAATTATCTAAGTGCTAGCGACTATACAAGGCAACAGAAAATAGAATCTATTGTTTGTTGTAATGCAAAGTGGTACAGCCACTTTGGAAGGCAGTTTCACAGTTTCTTATATGATTTACTTAGCCTATGGCTTATCAATCTCTTCTAAGCATTTAATAAAATGAAATGAAAACTTACATTCACATGGAAGCCTGCACAGAAATACTTGTAAAAGCTTTATTCATAATTGCACAAAAGTAGAAAAAGTTCAACTATTTTTTTCTCAGATAAATGAACAAATTGTGATTTATGCATACAGTGGAACACTACTCAGCAATAAGAATGAATAAATTTTCAATTAACATAACAACATGGGTGAATTTAAGGGCATTTTGTGAAGTGAAAGAAACTAGAGCCCAAATGTTATTTTTATGTGATTCTACTTATATGATATTATGGAACAAGAAATAATGTGAAAATGCAAAACAGATGATTGGCTAGCGCTAGCAGAGATTAAAGCTAGAAAGACGAGTTGACTATCAAGAGGCTGCACATGAGAATGTTTAGGATGGTAGAGATCTTCTCTACTGTCCCTGTAGATATACATTTTTCAAAACTTTAACAGATAAACCATACTGGATGAATTTTACATACAAGTTTTTGAAAAGCAATGAAGATACCAAGGTAAACTTAAAGAAAAAACAATTTGGACTCCTGTTAAAATGGTGGAGATGCCTATGTTGAAAGACATCAATCTCAACTCTAAGTACAAAGGCAGCTTAATAGCCAACAGGCTGACTCAAGGGATCCATAGATGGAAGATAATCAAGAATAGATGCCAAGATATGAGAATTCTTAATAAACTTGACCCAAAAGAATTTGAGCTACAGATACACCAAGAATTTAGACATCAAAAATACAGGAGGAAGAATTTGCTCAGGTAACCATGGATGATTGGACCTAATGAACAGAAGATTCTTTCTAAATCAACTTGAGAGGTCTCCTGCTGAACTTGGACAGATGCCCAAGACTGAGGCCTACAGAAGGCTTAGGAGAGCTTTTAAGGTTTGGACAAGTAGAGAATCCTCAAATAACAGGATAGGCTGTAGAGGATGACAAGCAAACCAAACAATATTACAAATATGTCATCACTTCATCAAGGAGGTAATGAAAAAAGAGGCTCACTCAAATAAGGTTGGGCACCTTGTAATTTTTACTTCATACTGTAAAGAATAAAAGGACCTATTACAAATACCATACTAAGACAGATGAGAAATATCTGATATTTCTATTTTCCAGTGCCAACTGAAGGTGAGGGACAAAGCGAGGCTCCCCATCACCACCCAGTAGACTGGGATGGCTTGCTTCAGTGTCCTGCCTGCCTATCCAGAGGCCACTCCACTCCACTCCAAGGTAACTGCAGCTCCACTGTCAGTGCAGAGCCCCTTCCCTGCTCCCATCACTTCAGACATTACTGTTGCCTTCTCGAAAATAGGAATGGATAGCTTGGCATGGCAAAGATCAGGAAGGAAGGAGTTCTGGGATAACTTTTGACATCCCTAATATCCACAATTTGCCTTCCAGAAGGTTCCCTCTTTAAGCCCTGCCCCCTCACTAGATTTCTGCCATGACACCTGAGGTGGTCCTGGAGCCCTGCACCAATCATAAGCCTGTGGATGGATCAATCACATGCCTATAAACACTATATAAATGGTACTCCACACACTTCACTGGGTTCCTTCCAATGTGCTGACTCTCTTGTGCTGCAGTATAAGCCCTGTTAGAAAAAGGACTCAGTCTACTTGTCACAAGATCCTGCTTGTGATTTATTTCTCTGATAATGTGGGCCCCAAGTGTCTGGTAAGTCTACTTGAGATACTTATCATGAATAGTGAAGACAGAGTGGATGGTTTAAAAAGAGAGAGCATTAATCACCAGGGCCATTAGCACTGAGGAGCTCCAGAGGCCAGCAGCAATGAAGATCACCCAGAAGAGTCAAACCATAGCAGCAGTGAGCACCGCTGACTGTGCCAATTGTTGGCATCCCACATAGTCTGGTGTCATTTTGTGATGTGAGAAAAACCTGCAAAGCTTCATTCTTCTGGTTCACAATTTCCTTCTGAATGGAGTACAGCAACCCCTGACTGATATAATACTATGACTGGCAAATATGTTTCTCTTATGGGCACAGGTTAACAATTCTGAAACTAATGTAGGAGTATAGCATGTTTAAACAAGTAAGTACATATGTTGTAAAGGGAGCCAGATTTCTCACTGTCATAGAAAGAAGTTACAAATAAGCAAGGGAGGGAATGCTAGAACAAATGGGAGATGGCCAAATCAGGGCATCAATAGGAATTTATATTTGCATACAGACACAGACTTATATGTCTTACAATTATACTCATGTATATTATATGTACATATAAATTATATAGGTATGTCTGTTTATCTCCATGTATGAGTATACAGAACTTGGGCTAGGTTGCATATATGTATCTTCTACCTATGTGTTCTGAGATGAATAGATTCAAGATTCTGGACACTCACATAATGAGCATGTTTAGTCTCCAGATATTGGTTTCCATTACTCTTCAATAAAAGAAATCAGAGCTCCTTGGAGAAATGGATGATTTTAGAGTTGAAACAATGAAAAAAACAAAGCTTAGGGTACTGTGTCATAACCAAAAGTAAGGAAGTACTTAAGATGTTTCTTTAAAGACAAGACATGTCAAAAGGATATGGATTCTAACTTGTAGAACCTTCCACTGGTCAAAGTGGGGAGAATTTGAGGCACAAAATAAATAACAATGACATGAGGTTGTTTAAAAAGAATAGAGTCCACACTGGTACAAGAAAATCAATAAGTGGGTGAGAAGAGTCAGTTTCCCCTACACAAAATTCTGATTGATAAATGTAGAAGAAATGAGAGAAATATAGCATCAGTACTAGAATCCTAGTCACAGTTGCAGCTGGCAAGTAAAGTATTTGCCAGCCTTTGGTGATGGCAAAATTTAGTATGTAAAGCTTTAAAGACAAGGAGAATATCTGCATAGCTTTAAGTAATTCCCACCAAATATTTATTAATTACTATTGGTTTTATCATACCTATGGGTTCTTTGAATATCTCCTGTAATGGTTGGTGTCCAGATGTCCTTCTAAAGCCTGGACACCAACATATATGGAGGTTGGGCTTTTCAGAGGTGGCTGAATCTACAGTTTGTGACAGATTCATGGTCCAATGCCAACATTAAGGAAGTAAGTGCCAGGGCCGGGGAGATGGCTCAGTAGAATAGGTGCTTCCCTGGCAAGCACAAGGGTCTGAGTTTAATCCCTGGTTCCACACACCCCTCCCCCTGCCAAAAAAAAAAAAAGAAGGAAGTGAGTGCCATCTGACCCAGGGCACATAGCCTGCATACAATACAAAAGATGAAAAGATGCTTACCCTGTCCTCACTTTTTGTTACTTATGCTGTCTTACACCACCATGAACTGTTGCCCCATTGTCATGTGCCACCTTGTCTTGGAGCCAACCCATTATGGACTGAAACCTCTACAAACTGTGAGCTAAATGAGCATTTCCCCCTTTAACTTTGGATGTTTTGTGTTTTCTCTCAGCCAGGAGAGAAAAGTACCTGAGACACTCCCACTTCCAGAACATGGAGCATAATTGTTCTTTCCTGGTATATTATTTGATAAAGTAACTCACTTATCAGGAATAGTGTATGCAAAGTGAAAAACAGTAACTTCATTCTGGAAATATATAGCAGATGCTCCATAACAAAGTGTTGTGATTCAGATGGAGAATTTCTCAGAAAGGCCTCATTGATCAAAGGCAAGACTTTCCCAAGGTAATTGAAGCATGGGGGCAATATAGCTGGTTTGCTGTTAGGAGGGCTTTTGTGGGAAGAGGCTGGTCTCTCCACTGAGTGCAGTGATCCAGAACATGTAGCTTTCTCTGGGCTCCTCCCTTCTCTCTGCTTTCTGGCTGCCATGAGTGAGGTTGTTTCCTTGCAGTTATATGGTAATCACTACTATGTTGAAGACTCCAGAGAAACCTTCTGTCAATCTCCAAAATCGTGTCTGTATAGCTCTTCCTTCTTCTTTAGTCATCTGTCTGTTGCTTCAGTCATCTATAGCAACCTTGTCTCTGTGGATTCCCAAGTCTAACTCCATAAACCAGGAAGTCTGCCAAACTTCACCTGACTTCCCATCTCTGTGCCACTCTAAAAATCTTTCGGTTTTCTGGAACAGTAGTTGACATCACAGGTTTCCTGGTTCTCTGACAGGGGTCACTATCCTTCACTGTCTGATGTTTAAAGTCCTGAGAAGTTGTGTGTCATGTCCTCCTGCTCCCTGGTTATTTTTCTTGTTTCCCACATGATAATAAGTCTGGTTCTTGTTACTTCATCTTAGATGGAAGCCAACTGCCTTTGTTTTCTATCATAATCTAATCCTTGTGTCTTTAGTCTACTCAAGTCAGTTTTATGTCTTATTTACCTAAAAATAAAAAATATTTTATATTTAATTATTTGTTATCTAAATATCAAACTATCATTTTTTATATTTGCTATTAACAGGGTAGGGTTGAATTGCAGATGTATCATGAGGACATGCAGAATGCACAGATAAGTGAATGAATTTATAAAAAATAATGCTTCTTTTTCAGAGTTGTCATTAGTTAAATAATGTTTGATAAGCATATAATAGAGTGTATTGTTTAAAATAATTAACTTTTGTCTATTTTGAAGTTCTACCTTTCTAATCTCCTCTTCCTCCTGCTTCTTCTTCTTCTTGGCTGTGTAAAGTCAAATTAATATTTTCTTCCCAGCATGTTGTGTATATTTTTTGTCCACAGGTCTGGCCCTAAAGTTCCTGAGGAGCTCAAAGGTGTTCAAACTCACTTCTTTGCTGTAGCTTATTCAAATCAATTTTCTACCAGGGAAGAAGCTAGAAGAATCTGAAATATACTTCAATCTTGTGATTCAGATTAACTGTTTTTGAGTATGTCTGCCCTCATTTTCAGGATTTAATGGCTATCTTGATGGAAAAAATAAAAGGTTTCAGGAGCAATTATTTGTCACATTAATGAAAGCCATCAACAGTAATCAAGTCCTTGGTAGGGCCTAGAATTATGTATTGTTCTAAATTCAGCAAACTAGTTGATGAACATTTATTGGATCTCTTTTCTTCTAATTATTTTGAAAATAAGAACCAAAATAATCCATTTTTTAAGATCAGGCAAAGACTTTAAGACATTCAGTTATTACAGCAGGCAGTATCACAAAACACTGGGCTAGGATGGAATTTGAGATCGGCAGCAGCGGCAGCATAAATGTCAGTCATTGGTTTCTAATTATCAGGCACTTCATAGAAGACAGTAGTTGGCACAGTGGCTGGTGACCCAGTTTTTCTTCAGTTTTCATATGGAATGGCAAATTGGGAGGTTTGTCTTGTTTCACTTTTCTGAATTGTATTCCTTACTCAAATAATGTAAGTTACTTGATCCTTCAAATTTATTCACCCACTTAGCTACTGAATCAGGTTCCCTTCAAATTTCCCTAGTAAGGGATTTTTTCCCAATTTACCAAGAATCAAAGATTTGCATCGATTTTACAAATACCTTTACTCATAAGGCTGTAACCTGACCTTGTCTCTTATAGCACTGTTCAATTCACTCACATCACCTATGTTAAATGGCTGAGTTTAAAAGTGAATCAAACATGAGCTACTGTTTAAATCAGTGACCTTGGTAACAAATAGATCTTATTTTGAAGTCAGGTATAACTCTCAGGCTGTGCCTCACTCCTCATTTTTGGTAACTGGATTTGATTGCTTAGGTTTGGCCTTTACAGAAATCAATTTATTATGATTTTCCCAAGGCATAAAGCATGGCTGTGCTGCTGAATCAATATAATCCCCTAGTTTAAATCTCTGTCCTTTTTGGCTTCAGAGAAACCAGACCTGCTGGCAAAATCCATCCTACATTTCCATCAAGACAGTCCCGGCCATACAGATACCATGTGTTCAACCTATAATTCAGTCCTACAACTATAAACACACATACCATAGGCTCAAAGTACGGTGTTTACCTTAAACTTATATGTAGTATGACCACATTTCCATGATCTGAGAACACAGATCATATAAATGTGAGATGCTGTGCTACAGCATAAATATACAGGATTAGCCACATGTGTGTGAGTCCAGCAGAACGGCCCATCACCGCAAGAGCAGGGCAGGCCCAGGTGCCACATAATCAGTTACATGTGATCTCTAGGATCTGCTCTTAACCCATTTGAAATGATGTAGAAATCCCTATTAGGATTTCATTATGTGTCTACAACTACGTGTGGACATCATGAGCATGTAAGAGTTTAGGAAGATGTGTGGGGCTTTTACCTATCAAATCACATGGTTGCTGTATCACAAATATGAAACTCCCCTACAGCCCACGTATGGTGAACTGTGTATCAAGGACGTGAGGGATACCAAAATTTATTCACAGGCTACAGTCAGTTTCCAAGAAGAGTGAAATGCGGCTACTAGTCCTAAAATGTGGAAATGCTCTCCTACACCCAAATCTGAGAGGCTGTAGGACAACATGTTGTTTAGGTTCTTGAATAGTTGACCTAATCATTCAACTAAAAAAATTCCACTACCCTGGTGACTTTGATAGAAAACAGAAACCATCATTTTAGATGTGGCATGGATTCTTAAATGTTCCCCAAGATCAGGACTATGGGGCACTAAGGATATTCTCTCAGGAATCCAAGTCACATTGCTTTCTGTGTCCAACCCACTGTCATAAAGGAACTCTGCCCACAGAAAGAAAAGCAGTTTCCATGATAAGTTGAATAACTTCCTCATCCTTTCCTCTCTGGCAGAGCATAAGCTACCCACAGAGACCCCAAAGTCTTCAGACACTATATTATTTATTTGTTTTTACAACTGATTTTCTGCATAGACCACAATTTGTGCCATTTTTGTGTCACCCTATTGTCAGTTAACATAAATACAAATTTTAGAATATTTCACATGTGTCCCAGACAATGCTAGGTAAATCCTGAGGGACTCATCTAGGGATCATAAACTTTAATCCTACACTATCTTATGAAGACAGATATTAAACTGATAAGAACAGATACTACACTTGACCTTAGCCCAAGGCTGAGAAGTGATTGTGAAGAAATATTTAGAAATCAACAGCATGATTATTTTGAGGAAAAAATCCTTTAAAATAGATTAAAATACATTTTTAGGGAAATATTTACCTTCTTAAGGGAAATATTTACCAATCTGAACACTTCATGTCTCAGTTTGGAGCATGTCTTAAGATTAAACATAACTTAGAGTTTTCTCTAGGACAATGGGTACGTTGTTTTATGTTCAATATATCTAAATGCCCAAATAATAGTCTTCTCAAAGGTAAATTAATGTATGGACTTGCCAATTCTTGTTACTTTCACAATTATTTATTAAGCAATCAATATAGTCAGTCCTATATATGACATATATATTTTAGCAAAATTAGAGATATCTTATATTGATGTGATACCTTTTGGGTGTATAGAGGACAGGCAGAGAAACCGTCCCCAAGGAAAAGAGAATGGACCTGAAATCTCAATGGTAAGCATATATTTTGTTAGGTGAAGGAAAAATATAGCATTATCAGAGGAAGGTACACTGGCTTCAGCACGCAGGAGGAAAGGCAAGGAGGCAGCTAAAGGAGTTGGCATTCTCTGGACATGAACATGAAGAAGGCTGCACCATGCAGATCTGAAACTTTATGGGAGCTGGAAGGATGCAGGGTCACAGCTGGCCCTCGCAGAGCTGGAGCTTTATCCTGAGGACCTCAATCACTGGCCTCCATGTAATCTATGAGGACTGAAACTGGAAGCCACTTGGGGGAACAGGATTTGATGGCTTCACTCTAACACGTAAGGCTATGTATCAAAAATTCTTTCCAGCCAGCTCAGCCAAACACCGACTCACCTCTCCCATCAGGATGAAAGGGTGCTGCTCTGCACAAACAGCATGTTCAGCGAACTGCAGTTCGTTTACCACGACGTGCATCATGTCTCTTGCTTCACTGTGGTCTCTAGTCCTATGACATGATAAACTATGTACTAATCCACTTGACTTATATTAAGCCACTTGAACTCAGATATAAGACCAGTAAATGTCCTCCTGTTCCTTGCCTTGCCAGAGAACACTACAGCATTCGAGGCAGTGTCCTCTCTCACTCCAGGAGGGTCATCAGCCTCAGCCTTGCTTGACCAGCAGATCTTCCAGTGTCTTTTGCAGACTTGGCAGTTGCCTACCACAGGAGCAAACAGAAACTCCTTAAAGACTTTCTTGAAAAGTAAAAAATCATTTCTTCTTTTGAGTTCTTATAGTAGGGAAACTATACAATATTTACACATGTGTCTGGTTCATTTCACTTATGAGTATATCTTCAAGTGGTATCCACTTCAATATAAAGGCTTGCAGTTTATCATTCTTTATAGCTGAGTAATACTCCATTGTAAAAAAGTACCACATTTGATATTCAGACAGTGAGGTTAAGCTTAATAGTCTAGGTTGTATAGTAATAACAATAAGCTTCTCTTCTGGAGGGTTAACAACCTAAGTTTGCAGAACAAAATTAGAGAAAAAAGAGGACCATAAGGAAAGCCAACATTTTGGCCCTAGCCTTCCAAGGTCAATTAAGACTCAGGACATATGAGAACTTGTACTGTAACATCATATAACTCAATAGTGTCCCAAATTTTCTGATCAAGGAGATTATGGGGCCAAAGAGTAAAGTGATGGGTGATGTAGAGTGTGCCTAAGGAGAATCACATGGAGAGAAAACTTTCTCTCAGGCTTTCACAGAGAGCACATTGGCCAGGCAATGTCCATGATTCATTCACATGGCTGACACTGACAAAGGTTCTACAATCTGAGGTACAGGATCTCAGGATAAATCCTAGGCCTTGCTTTATCTTGATCTTGGCCATCTAGCACAAAAGTATAAAAATGAAGTATAAGAAGTAAAGCCATGCTGAGCTGTAGGGGACTCAGGTCAACAATTTCTGACATTGCCGGTCAAGCAGAAGACCCAATACTATTAGGGACTACTGGACTCTTTAAGAATATTTTGCTGAGTTAACACACCTATAATAGTCAAATGACAGAACTAGACAATAAAGGGGATACAGATGAATGTCCATTTTGTATCTGTGTATTCAAAATGGTTAGGATAGATATATAGTTACATTCTCTTAATGAATAGAGGGAT
>NW_004524635.1:11375677-11378957 GCF_000260255.1 Octodon degus
AGAATGATTTGTTCTAATGGTGTTTGTAAATAGGATCACAAGTCCACTTCTTGTACAACAATTAACCACTAAGAAGAATATATGCAGTGTATTATTTGTTGAAACTGTACTTCCAATTGGATTTGAAACTGTCTCATTGCTATCTGTTTATCAATAAAACTTTGGAAAAAAATAGTAAATGATTCAAAGCATTCTGGATTGTAGGGTCTTTACACAACTCTGCCCCACAAGTTGCTATGCAGATATAGTCACGTTTTTCAGGTGTGCATTCTGAGAGACAGCAACATCCTGCTTGGTTAAGAAAAGAAACCTATAATTAAATGAAGCGATCCTTTTGTAACAAAGAAAGCAAAGACTGCATAGGATTCTACTGTATGGCAAGATAGTAAGGACATTAGTAATTTCTAATAAACTGAAAAAGGGTGATGTTTTGCTAAATCCTCTTCTAAGATATGAATAAATTTATATTCCCCAAACTAGATTTTGGGCAGTTTACTCTATTTTGGTTTTAGTACATTACATTCAATTTCTTCCATGGTAGCACAGGTTATTTGGGTGGTGAGAGGTTAAATTCATAATGATGTGCAGTTCTTTTGGAAAGACCATGGCCTAATGGGTAGATTAAATAAATGAAGATTAAGCTAAAAAAAGATCACAATTAAGTATTTTCAAGGAATTTTCTCCCATGCCAAATGCAAAAATTATGTCATTAATCTGTACAAAATGTAATTTGAATTTTTTTGCTTAATTTCTCTTTGTCTGCACTAAGCTTCATGTATCTTGACCTCTTCTATGGTCCCCACAAGGGAGTTCTGATGTACCAGAACTATTCGCTCCAATTCGTGGTTAAGTAATTAAATATATTTTTAAAAATGTGGGAGCTGACTGTGCTTCTGTCCTGAATTGCACTTGTTATAGATGAAGAGTGGCAAACTTTTTTCCTATACAAGTCCAGATAGCAAATATTTTAGGCTTTGCAAGCAGCGAACTCTCCGGGGCAATACTCAACTCTACCACTGTAACTTGAAAGTAGCCCCTGACAACATATATGCAAATGAGTACAGCTGTGTTTGAATACGAGTTTCTACATACAATGAAATTGAATGCATACTTTTTGCATATCATGAAATATTACATTGCTTCTGATCATTTTTCAGTCATTCAAGAATGTAAAGACCAGGCCTAAGTACTAGGCTATGTATAATTAAGTAGACACCAAGCTAGATTTGACCAGATTATCATTTATTTTCCCTTTGACCTAATGGAAAAAATACATTGCAGTCTATAAAACTACCCCTTCAAAGGACAAAGTGCACAAAAATTGTGCTCATTGGGCTTCTATCAGAAATTCATCATTGAGACAGGAAACGATAAAAGCCTTAACTCCTCTCCAGCAGACAGTGAAACTAGACCCACAGATGGGGTGGGATAGGCAGTGCGACTTTTTCTCAAAACAATGTTTCTAGAACAATCACAACAGACAAGTTGCCGTATATTTTCTCCCCATTATTAGAATAATGTGGATTTCAAATATGGCCCACCCTCCATATTAATTAAAAAATGTTTCTGAGTAAAATATTAAAATGTAGTTTATGGAAAACATTGGCAAGAAGCGATCTCATTTTATACCTGACACTCAACCCAAAACTGTTTCTGAAATTTAAATAACTCTTTCTCCCATTAAGTCACCTTACTTCTTTATTCCAATAGCAGACATCCCTGATGTCAATTCAAAAAATAAATGTATTTTCTGGTGGAAAATGCATTCCACCTGTTTGTCATGATGAACAAGCTCAACAATATGCCTCATATGAGAACTTCCTAAAATCTTAATGAATATATTTTAAATAGATATCTATCTGGTTTTCTTCTAAATGTAAATATTAACTGGATTTTCCTTTACACATGCAAGAATTAGACAGGATTTTGAATTCAGGCATATAAAAAATGTTTGCAGGGGCCACAGAGATAGGCAAGTGCAAGGATCCAGGTTCGATCCTTGGTCCTGCATGCTGTGCCAGCCCTGCACTGAGCCAGTCACCAAAACAGGACATGGTGACACATGCCTGTAATCCCAGCACTGGGGAGGCTGAGATAGGAAGATCACTATGAGTCTGAGCTGCTTAGTGAGACCCTGTAACAAACAGATTTTAAAAAGTTTCTGGTAATGATTGGATTCACATATTTAAAACATGTTAAGTGAATGTCTTACGTGATATTTGCAAAATTACTAGTTCACCAAGGAAGACTTTCTTTTGTATTTCCAAATATGCCTGTGCAACTTATTCCTTATCTGAAATGAGACTTCCTATGTACCAGACATTTGCTCTCTCAAAACAGCTTGCTTTTATCCAAAACCCTGAAATATATATTTGCTATCCAGTGTCTGATAATAATTTCCATCCCTGATAAGGAAGAAAACAGTAGTTGCCAGAACTATCATGTTAGCACATTCACGTCCCTTAGAGCACTGCCTCTTCAAAGGGGTGGAGGAGTGAAATCTTAGTTTGCATAGATAACATCTTTGCTTTGATTTTGCTTTCTTTCTTGATTCAGTTTTAGGTAAAATGATCCTATTTCCCTGTCATTTCACCAAGTTATACACTTCCTTTCTGGAATAATAAGTGCCACAAAAATACTGTCTTTCATTGATAGTTAAAATTGACAAGTGAAAAGAGAAAGTTGAATCTTCCAATATTCTGTGTACAAAGGATTCTACTGTACAGTCTAACCTGTTACACTGATGAAGAATGTAGAATATTTGTCTTAAAATTTCAAATTAAACCAAAATTTTCAGCATGCTGCTTCTCTTCTTTCTTGCAATAGCTATTTTGATTGCATAAGTCTTAATAGCAAAAGAAACATGAATGTTTATGCAATTTTATTCAAAACATAAATATACCTTCACTATAAAATGGGCAAAAAAAAACCCTTGTGGTATATTTGTACAATGAATTCACCAATAAATGGGAATAAACTTCTGATGCAACATAAATGAATCTCCAGTATATTATGCCAACTCAAAAAAGCCAGATTTAAAAAGCTACTTACTCTATGATTTCATTTCTTTGACACTCTGGAAAACAGAAACCATATAGACAGAGAATAGATGAGTGGTTTCCAGAGGGTTGGGCTGAAGAGAGTTTTACCACAAAGATACAACTCTGGAAAATAGGGGCTAAGGTGATAGATCTGTTCTTAAAACAACTTTTTTTTTTAATTTTTTTATTTATTTGAGAGAGAGAGAGAGAGAGAGAGAGAGAGAGAGAGAGAGAGAGAG
>NW_004524635.1:11379057-11388552 GCF_000260255.1 Octodon degus
AGATGAATGTCCATTTTGTATCTGTGTATTCAAAATGGTTAGGATAGATATATAGTTACATTCTCTTAATGAATAGAGGGATTTGTTCTAATAGTGCTTGTAAATAGGATATCATGTCTGCATCTTGTACAACAAATAACCACTAGGAAGACAGTATGCAATGTGTTAATTATTAGAACTGTCGTATCAATTTGATTTGAAACTGTCTCATTGCTATTTCTCAATAAAATTATGGAAAAAAAGTAAAAAATCAATTTCAACTTTTCATTTAGTTGTACTTTGATAAATAAATAGAACAAAGTATAGCATCAACCTTTAGATCCAGTCAAGAGGCTCTTGCTAAAGTCTAGGAATTTGAACATTCTAATGCAAATAGGGTTAAACTGGTGTTTTAGGCATACGCATTTAAAAAGGCAAATTTAATAAAACTGAATAGGTTGAAGAGTGTGGGGCTAAAGGTCACAGGGATATAAAGCATGGAAAACATATTTTTCCTTGACTAAATGGGTTAGAAAATGGCATCATATGCTGAGACAGAAAGCATAGACACAGGAGCAAGTTGGAGAAGAAACATATAGTTGGACATAGGGAATAATGAATCAGCTTTGGACAAGAAAATGTTGAAGAATGTTTGGAACATTCAAATGGGATTGTCGAGTAGACATTTGAACATGTGGTTATGGAACTCAGGAAAGATCAGAGAAAGACATGGCCAAATATCAGAAATTATTATTATTCTCATGGCCTGTTAACAGTTTTTATTATTTCAACTCACAGGGTCCTTTCTATACTACAGCCCTCCATCTTCAATGACAAAAACAAAAAGGAACGTTATTGTACTCTGTTTTGGGAAAGGTGCCATGGCAGTATAATTGAGTTGTCCCTTGAGACCAACCCATTTCTTGATGCTTGGTTTAGCAAGTGTGTTAGTTGATACATTATGTCAACTTGGCTGAACCAGCTCCAGCAGTTCTCAGCATGGGAGTCTAGCCCTGCAGATGGGCAGGGCCCAGGAATTGAGAAAGGCTTCATACCGCCCTGCCCCAATTTGCATGGAGAAGTCCACCTTCGGAGGAGCTTTGTCTTAGGAGGAGCTTGATCTTTGCAGCCATGCCACTTTGGAAGAACTAGAATCTTCGCATTGGGGTGCCAGTCTTCGCAGTCAGCCTAGAAGGAAGAGAGAGGCTTGATGGACACCCCAGCTGCTGCTCATCCTCTGCTCTTCATTGTCTTCTGCCTCATGAACTGCTGCTGATCACCTTGGAGCCAGTGGAATATGGACTGAACCCTCCAGTAACTGTGAGCTCCATAAACCTTTCCTTCCTTCATTTGGAATGTCAGGTATTTGTCCCAGCAATGAGTAAAAAGTAACTAAGACAGCAAGTGATTGTGAAAGTTAGGCAATAGTCAGTGTGCTAGGATTGCTCTTCATCTACCATAGCTAGCAGTAAAGTGAAAAGGCCAAATGCCTGTTGTCTATATAAGCTGGATTTAGATTCATAGGATCTACCACTTGGTTGCTTGATAGTATCAGGTAATTTTCATAACCTGAGCTCCAGCCTCCCTAGTCATACACTGAAGGTAATAGTAACATCCACTTAATAGGATTTTATGAGGAACAAATATGTTCTTGTGAAGAAGCTGGAATAATCTGGACATATAACACAAGCTCAGTAAATGTTAATTACTATTATTATCACCCTTGGTCTCTGTATCAGAAGGTCCTCAAACTCGTGAGATATTTTGTGCTATTCATAATATTGTATATGTAGGACAAGGAAGCAAGAAAATTATGCTACTTTCACACTTTGATTAACATTCTTCTTATCTCCTCCCATACTCACCTTCCACCTTATGAGCTTTCAAGAGGCCAGAATTCCAGGGCTTCATTTCATTAAACTTACGTTGGTAGAGAAGGAAGATGAAACCAGGAAGAGAACTGAGATTTCTCAATTTGCTTCACACACGCCTCCAAATTAAGTTGGAGTTGTGTTTGTATTGTTGGATCAGTTTTCTCTGAAGAACCAGTAAAGATTCCTCATGCTGTACAGTTGCTAACAGCCTGTGCTCCCAAAAGCTAAGGACTTTGTGAAGAGGGAATTTCTTTCTAAATCCAATTAGATTAAATAAATTTCATCCAAAGTTTCTTAAGTTAAATTGTAAAAAAATAGATAAGTCAGAATAAATTAAATCAATTCTCATTGGTCAAAATATCCTCATAAGAATACCAATTTAAATTAAGAAGAATCAAACTGGTCATGAAGTAAAATTAAATCTATTTTCTCTTCCAGTTCAAAATGGGTTCTAATTACATCAAGGAAATTAAGACATTTCAAGTTGTGTCAACTGATTTTCAGCTGGATTACATAAACACAAGCCAGACAAACTGACTGGATTCAAAGCAATTTAATTGCAATCAAACTTGATCAAACTAAGTTAATACTGATCCTTAATTCTTCACTTGTCTTCCACCTTTGCACTCTACTACCAGTGAGCCCTATCAACTCTATATTTAATTGCTCTGGAATCAGACTGTTTCTCTATTACAACTCTAATACAAACAGTCATCATTCACTGTTTCATTTGCTACCCTTTTGGTCTGTTAAAGTCTACTTTTGCATATATTCACTGTATTCTCTAAACATTAATCAGCATGCTCCTTCTAAAAATTTAAGTTACATGAATATACTGTTCAAGTACTTTTCTAAAGTACTCACCTGCAATTCTAGGTTTCCACCTAGAAAACACTGTAGAACTGACTCGCACGTGTTGCTTTGACCCCATCCTCTACCACTCACTCCCACTCACTGTTTCAGCCACAGCGGACTCCATGCTGGTCTTTGCACACACCGTGAAGGCAACCTCCCAGGCCCTACCTTACTCTGCCCTCTCCCTGGAACATCCTTGCCCAAGCTACCAGCATAATGTTCGCCCTCGCTCTCAAGTCCGCACACAAATGCTACTGCAGCAGATGCTTTGTCTAAACAACTTGGTGATGGCACCTCACCCCTCCCTCTCACCTTCATACTCTATCCTTTTAGTCTAATTTTTCTTCAAAATACTTACCTCCACTGGAGTTTTAAATATCTCTGCACTAATTATCTAACTCTACTAAAATAAAAGTTGGAGAAGACCAAGAACTCCTTCTCATATTTTATTCATTGCATATCTGCAGTGAACACGGAAGGCACATTACCAATATTTTACTGAATGAATGATTTGATTATAATCACCTTTTCATCAAATAATTATCTTTTGTAACCATTTATTCAAATATTTAAATAGATGATTGTGAGCTGAGCATTTCAAGGAAAAATGCCCAGACTTTTCAATCTATATGGTAACAGTGTTTCTTCTTTGCCCATTTATCAAAGAATCGCCACCACTCATAAAAAAAGCATAGCAGAAGCTGAGCTACGGCAATCACATTTCTACTAGGATTGCCCAGGAGGAGAAAGACTCTATACAGGACAAATCTATACTTTTTTATATCTCTTTTTTTCATTTTAATCAAAGTGTTAACTAAAAACCTAAAAGCTTGCAACTTATTTCCTCAATTGTTAAAGTGAAATGCTGACTTATTTTCTTTTGTTCATGTATTTACTGCAGGGTCTCACTACACAGATCGGACTTGTAGTGATCCTCTTGTTTTCAACCTCCCAAGTGCTGGGATTATAGGCCCGTACCACCATGCCCAGTCTTAATAGCCATCTCAGCGTGCCCCGGGGGTGAGGCCAGCAATGCACACTGGGGGTCAAACCCCAGTCCTTGTGTCTGACTAAGCAGGTGCTTTACTCTGCTGAGCTATCTTGCCAGCCCTGAAATACTGACTTCTGAAATGTATTGGTTTAGTGAAATATAGAGCAGATGACAGAAAAGAAAAGGCCAACAATGCAAAGTACACTAATACTGCTTTATTTCATGAAGTCGGAATTGTTGCAAACATCAATTTTAGGAACATTTTATGAAAGTCAAAAAGAAACACAAATATAGCATATAGTTACTAAACACAAATACACGTATATAGTTATCATCAGAGAATCTGAAGTAATTCAGAACACTCTTTAGATAATGGAGATATTGAGAACCCACATATCCTAAAATAAAAATATACAGGAAAGTAGAAGAATCTGCACCTGCTTTTCACAATTTAAATGACACAAGGCAATGATGAAGTAGAAAAAGGGGTGAATAATTTTCAATCATTCCATTTCCAAAGCAGAGCTTTAACTCTATAGCCACGACGCTGAATTCCATTCACTTATTGGTCAAATGAGACTTTCCTAAAAACCTAGGATCAGGATCAGAGAATCATAATTATTGATTCTCAGAAGAAATGGAGATATTTCCATTGAGAGGCCTCTGTGTCCTAGACTCTGCACCTATTGTCAACCAATTAAAAGTCTACATTAGTAGGTAAGTTCAGAAATGGGAATGTCTTACACCCCCGCACTTCATTCTGTTGTCCCCTACAAGGCAGACAGCAAGGTAGAAATGGGCCCCTCAACCTAAAAGAGGGGCTCAGACACTCTCATCTCTATATATGTAATATCTACTCACAGCTACTGATACACGTGATTTGGGGAAGTGAATTAGGATTACTGTTCATTGATTGAAAAACCCATGTTTCCAAGTGTTTTTTTTTTTAAATCTTCATCTCTAATTTAGATAAGATAGATAACAAGTTAATTTTAACTTTTGAAAATAAACATTCACCTGACATAAAATATGTCTTTAAATAGTTTTTCTCTCTCTCTCTCAAAAAAAAAAAAAAAAGAAAAAGAAAAAGAAAAAAAGCTTTGATGTCTCCTGATGCCCTTAAAATTTGTACTACAAATGCCATGGTTGTATTTTTCAAAGAGTGGCTCAAGGACTACTGATATCCTTTTGCTGGCAAACATCAGATGGATTAATCAATCAATACAAAAGTTTTAAAGAAGAAACAGTGCTTCTCAGATTGCATGATGCATCAAAATCACCTGGAGGACTTGCTAAAACTGAACACAGGGTCACACTCGCAGAATTCCTGATTCAGTTGGTCTGAAGTGAGACCTGCATGTCCACATTTCTTAGAAGTTCCCAGGTGATGTTGATACTGCCAGGACAAAACCATTGCTGGAGAATTGTTGCGTTAAATTATCAATGTATACCTTCTTTAAGGAGCAGTGTGAGTTAGAACCCAAGACCCAGTGGTATTTACTAACCCTTCTTCATGGTTATTTCCAGAGATAATCCTTGAGAAACTCATTCTTTTCTATACTTCCTTCTTTATATCTTAATCAGAGCCCAGCCAACCGGGGTTCTTATCACCATTGCTTAGTCATTTGGTTTTGCAATGCCTAGGTAGGGACAATTCCTATTTCTCATCAGAAGGGTTATAATCTACTCTGCTTCTCCAGATGCCCTGTCCTGCACACAGTCCTGCCTCAAGGGGGCAAAAGCCACAGCTACATGTCTCTGCCCAGGAGGTCTATCTCATCCAGGAGGAAGTCCATGTCCTCGAGGCTCACTTGAGGGCTGATTACCACCTGACGGAAGAAGTTCACCCTTCCCCGGTGGGGCTGGTAGCCCAGCATGAGGCTTCCCTTCTTCAGCATCCTCTCCTTGATGGCTGGGGCCACCTGCAAAGGGAGCAGAGAGCGTGGTGAAATGCTGCAACATCAAAGCCCATAGACTACAGCAGGACTGGCAGTCATCCTGGAGATAGTCCCTTGTCTGCATAAGTGCAGTACAGCCCATTCTTACATGCATAAGGCTGACATCATCAGAACCATTTATTGCGAATTTACAGCATATAGATAATGATTCAACTGCTTTAAATATGGTGCTTATTAGTATAGATTTATACTAATAGACTCATTTCCAGAAGAAGGCACTAAAGCACATGGAGGCCCAGTAAATATCCCTTGCTCCCAGGTAGGGTCACTCTAAACTCAGGTCCCGAAATCTAAATGCAAGCTCAAAAAACCAAATTGTACTTCCATGGGGATCATAATCTCAAAAGTGGCAAATGTTACATTCATAAATTGATCTTAAGTAGAAAAATAACTCAGGGCACCTTAACCAAAGGAAAAAAAAACTGTTAAAAAACTTTTATTTTTATTAGTACATGTTTGCAATTCATAATGCTTATATTAATCATGGGGAGACAGTACACAAACTAACACATCTTAATCTTTTAACTTAATTATTTAGCTGGGGAAAAGCATCATAAAGTTGTGTTACAAGGATAAACCAATAAGGATATTAGGTACACTTATTAGCTTATTAATAAGAACCTGTATTTTTCTTTCAATTATTGTGCTTTCAAAATATATGACTGAATCAGAGACCCTAGAAGAAATGAAAGTTTGATATTTTTACAGAGAGGTGTAAAGGTGGTAATTGAATTAGGAAGCCTACATTTTATGAGGAAAGATTTGTAGCTGATATGAGAAATACTGGGCCTGATAATCTAAATGGCAAAAATTTTCTTAAAGTTTAATGTGTAAAGATATTATTCCATTTTAAAGCCACATGGAAAAGCAATCCATATTCAAATCTATAATAAGACCACCCACAAGCTAGGCTGTAAACTTCTGAAACAGTACAGTTAACTTTTCAAATACCAAGTCTTTCTGGCTTGAAAATATAGGCGAAATTTTCCATCTCCATTTTATTTCAACTCTCTGCAAACCTTTGGGTGTTTCCAACATGCGTGAGTGGGAAGGGAGCATCATGCCTGGCCTGCTGTGCTCCTAAAGGGGAGACCTGGCTCATTCAGGATGGGGAATGCAAAGCCTGCAGCAGAATGTGCTTCTGAACTCCTTAGTTGAAGGGCAACAATGTCATTGCCTATGAACTTCTTACAGTGTGACATCCTATGTGTTCTGGTCTTTAAATATACCTGTTTCCTTAGATACTGCCACCACCATCATCCCCACTTAGGGCAGTATACTTCATCTGACATTCAGTAAAGTCCTAATTGGTTCTGAAGATGATGGAAAAATCACCAATTTTAGTTCTCTGGAGAGATGATGTGTTGATTGTCTGCCACACAGCACAATCAAGAGATGCCCGAGGGTAATGTGATTGATTGATTTAGTATTTTAGGACAGAGTCTATAGAGTCTCACTACGTGGATCAGACTTATAGTGATTCTCCTGTGTTCAGCCTCCTGAAAGCTGGGATTACAAGCATTTGCCACCACAATTTCCATATCAGCCAACATGGCACACCTGGAACCGAACCTGGCCGCTATGTCTGCCTAAGCAGGCACTTTAATCCACTGAGCTATTTGGCCAGCCCTCTCTAAGGATAATTTTAACAATCATATCTTGCCACGTGCTACTTTTAGTATCCAAATTTTGCATATAGACTACACTGTGGCTAGAACAATAACAACAAAACATTTATTCAGCAGTCACCATGCTGTGTAGGAAAAGACTTCTGATGTTTTCAAATAGTTACTTTGGGTGCATAAATCCTTGTCCATGTGTAAGGCATAAAGCTGTGATTCTATGAGAAAAACACACAGCACAAGAATTGTTAAGCTAGGTTTCACCACCTTCCCAAGATTATAATGACATGACTAAATATCTCTCTGACTCAAAAGAAATAATTTTAAAAAGGTGCTGACAGTACCATCGATGCTGTCTGAATATATCCCTAAACCACAGGGATTAGTGCCTGGAAGGAGTTAGGCAAAAAGACCAGGATCTACTTTATATTTCATGGGAGAAATCAATGACAGTCTTCAAGGGTAATACTCTTCAAATCTTTATTGCAAATTATTACTGATATAATGGCAGTGAAAATACTGCCATTATTGTTAACAAATATTTTATCAATCCTTTATAATTTGAAATATTCTTTCATATGCCCTATTTCCACAAACCCAAATTAAAACATTTAAAATAAAACTACGCATTTGCAATTCAGGTACTAAGAATGTTTTTATTAGAAGCTAGCTTAGCACTTTTGTGCTTTAACAAATCAACCACTTTCTGTTTATAAAGCCGTAGGTATAATCCAATGCTGTGTAATTTAGATTTTTTTCTTCTGCCGATCACAGGACAGAAGCATTCCTAATCTGACAGGATGGAATATTTATGGGGGAAAGAAAATATGCACAAACTGAATGTTAGTATCCAAATATTGCCCCTAAATGGAGCATGCATCGTGAAAAGCAATTTGGCAGGAGCGAGATTGCTTTCCTGTTCTCAATTATTTTACTGCTGGTTTTCCTTCAAATTGTAAATCAAATTCTTTTCTTGTGCCTCAGTGCACTGGTTTCTGCATCTTAAGTGGTGGAAGATCCTGACATTTCTATTTGCTTGCACAGCGATTTAATCTACACATTTCTGTAGAATTTCTGTTTCTCCCCCTTAAATTATATTCCTGCAATGATTCAGTCATTTAAACAGAATTTTGTTGTTGTACTGCTGCAGCACATAACAGCACTGGATATTTAAAAGTTTCTTAAACTAGAAGAAAACTAAAATGACTCTCTCTAGTCAAATACAGCAATTGGATTAGCCACTGTCAAGCCAGCACCCTAGCTGTTGATGAGACCAAAAAGGTAACGTTCATAAAATGGCATTTTTTTTTTGAAGAATGTGTTCACTACATAGTGTCAACAAGAACATTATTTTTAATATGCAAAATACTTTTCAAATACTTATAAAATAGAATGAAAACTAACTACTAAAAGAGAAAGTTTAAAGATAGAAACATAGAAACTTATGTTTTTAGTTTTATACTCAACATTAAAATCAGTCTGGCAAATTGCTGTAAAAGGTTTTCAACAGTGACTCTGGGTTTCCATCCTTTTCCCTTCATCATGAATAGGTCGTGGATATGCCTGAGGCTGTGCCCGTACTCTGAGGATGCTGCTTCCCTTTCATGTGATTTCATCCATGAGTCTTGATGTTATTGCACACACATATTTCTGCTCACTAGCACAGTTTCTATACTATTTGGAACAGTGTTTTTGTATTCCACCACACCACTATGCCACAAGTGATCAAATATTTCCCAGTTGTCCCATCTTGGATCTGCTTCACTTATAATGGCATTTTATCGAAATCCTACACCCACTCATGAAACCTCATGTAAGGTCTTTAAAACCTACTCCGAGGGTCAAGAATATAGCTCAGTGGTACAAGCTCCTGTCCGGCAAATGAAAGATCCTGAGTTGGAGTCTCAGTACAAACAAACAAACAAACAAACAAACACAATCAAAGATATTGAAAGCCTACTACAGAGACTATAAGAGTAAATGATTCAGCAGTCCCAGCCCAGGTGCAGAGTGGGCCGGACCCTCTCCCAGCCCCTTGGGCTGCCCCCCACCACTCCGCAGTGCCTCCCCCACCCCGCACGCCGAGTAGGATTTTCTGCCGAGTTCTGGGAGCCCCCAGACCCAGTCCTAGCCCAGGTCCCATGAGTGTGTGCAGAGAGCTTCCTCTTCCTCCTACTTCACCTTGCCCCCTCCAGGCACAGCTCAGGCCTGTCATA
>NW_004524635.1:11396007-11420775 GCF_000260255.1 Octodon degus
CATGTGGTGCTGGGGGATTGAACCGCGGTCCCTGATGCCTTGCCAAGCTTGTTCCAAGTAGGTGCTTTAGACCACTGAGCCATCTCTCCAGCCCCGATTTGTTCTTTATGGTACCACTGGACTACAAAGTCTGTTTGTTTGTTTGTTTGTTTGTTTGTTTGTTTTTAGAGATCTTAAAATCTAACATAAGGCCTTACCAGTAGCTAACACCAGGATACAATCAAAAGTGAATCCCCACAACTATCCACATTACAATGTGGATTTTACCAGTAGGTAGTTTTCAAAGTAACTAAATAAATCTCAGATACAAGAGGTTTTGAGAAGATTTGTAGCTCGATAAGATCATGCAAATGCCTGAAGTTTCCATCTCCTCCACTTCCTCATTTCTAGGAAAGAAATGAAAATAATGCCTTGTCCATCTTCATAGGATTGACTAAAGCTCACTATGGTACTGGAGGTGAAGTATGTAGTGCTGGGAAGAAAAGTGCACATGTTGGAGACTGATCTCCTCCTCCTCCTCCTTCTCCTCTTCCTCCTCTCCTTCTCCTTTCTTTCTTTCTTTCTTTCTTTCTTTCTTTCTTTCTTTCTTTCTTTCTCTCTCTCTCTCTCTCTCTCTCTCTCTCTCTCTCTTTCTTCTTTCTTCTTCTTCTTCTTCTTCTTCTTCTTCTTCTTCTTCTTCTTCTTCTTCTTCTTCTTCTTCATTATTATTATTTTCATATCAGGAATTATACTCAGGACAAGCAGGAACTTGTGGCACTGAGCTATATCCCTGGCACTAATGATCTTGTTTAAGGAGAATCTAGGACACAAAAAATTAAATTGTGAACTGAGATGTTTTCTTTTATTTCAATCACTAACTGCATGCCATTAAGTGGGTCAGTTGACTTCTCCAAGAGTATGAAAGTGAGAAGACTATGTCCACTACTCTCAGGTGGAAAGTATGAAGACACTGGGACACAGAAGCACTAGAAGCTCTTCTACATCCTGTGCAGGGGGGATAATGAAAGCCATGTTATCCCAGGTTTACACAGATTCTATCAGGAACAAGACAAAATATATTTAAAGGTACCTACCACACTTACTCAATATAAATCACATAAAAGTATAGAAAATTGAACATAAGCTGTGATTACATTAATATAATTACATGGTGTACCACTTTGAAGTTTTCACAGGGTTAGGCAGAGAGTTCATGAACAAAAACCAAACTGCACAGGAAATATTTCAAAGAACCAACAACTGGGATCTCATCTTAATAAAAAGTTTCTTTGCAACAAAAGAGTAAAAAGAAAACCCACAATGAGAAAAAAGTTTATCCAACTGTGCCTCAGATAAAGGATTTCTACCTAGAACATATAAAGAATTTTTAAAAACCAGGCCCCCAAAATTCAAAGACCCAATAAAAGAACTAGCATCTGTGATGAATGAGAACTTCTCAGATGAAGAAATACAAATGATAAATAAATATATGAAAAAAATTATCAATATCATTGGTCATTCAATAAATGCAAATTAAAACCACACTAAGTCTCCATCTCACACAGAAAGAATGCCTATCATCAAGAAACCAATCAACAACAAATGTTGGCAGACCGATAAGGAAAAAGGAACCCTTCTCTGCTGTTGGTGGGGGTGCAGACTGATGCAACCTCTGTGGAAATCAGTGTGGAGATTCCTTAACTAGAATTAGATGCCCTGTTCAGCCCAGCTATTTCCCTCCTGGATATTTTTCCAGAAGAACTGAAAACATCATACGACAGGCATATATATTCACCCATGTTTACAGCAGGACACTGTGTCATAGCTAAATCTTGGAAACAATCTAAACACCCATCAACTGAGGAATGAACAAGAAAGATATGGCATTTTTACACAATGGAGTATTACTCAGCTATAAAGAAGGATATCCTCAAGGCTTTTATAGGGAAGTGGATGCAACTAGAGATCATAGTCATAAGTGAAATAAATCAGACTTGCATGTATGAACATCATACTGTCTCCCTAGTGTAAAAATCTGAAAGAGTAAATAAGATCCAAAATGTACAATAGATTCTGTGAAAGCAAAAGACACTGTTCAAAAGGAAAAAGCATCTAGCATCCATATGTATATATGCTAAGATAATTGTACTACAAATTTCTGTTGGATTATTGAAATAACCAGTTAATGCTTAATTGTTTGATCAATTTCACATGCCTATATCTGGTAATCTGACCAACTACTTTGAAGATAGCAATATAAAATATGTCAACAGCCATTGTTGATTTCCTATCACCTTGCTTTGAAATTCTGCATCATTTTTATTGCTTTATTTACTTTCTTTAAGATAAAAACAAAAGTCTGTAATAAATAAATAGCATTTTAGGTACCCCTATTCAGTTCCTCTGTCCTCCTTGTCTCCTTTCCCTGCAGATAAATAAAATAGCTCTGTTCACACTGAAGTGACCATATATCCAATTCCTCAGGACAGGCCAAGTGTCTACCTTACTTCCTGTAATTATCAGTTGCATCCCTTTCACCTTCCTGAGGGTCCTAGTTCAAACAGTAAGCTGTCTGATTTAGAAAGACCACCCCAGTCAGACGGACTAGCTTAGACAAACTTGGGACCTAACTCTTGAAATCTATATGACCTTGAGCAAGTGTTTAAACCTTCTAGGAATCAAGCTTCCTTTCTATTAAAAACTGATCCTCTTTTATAGACTGCTATGTTTTCCAAATGTGATAATATATTAAATACATGGAGCATAAAGTGTGGCATCTGTTAAGCACTCAATGATAGGAGCTACTATTTCTTTCTTTGTTTCTTTGTTTCTTTTTCTTTTTTGTTTTTCAGAACTGGGGTTTGAACTCAGGTTCTTGTGCTTGCCAGGGAAGCACTTATTCCACTGAGTCGGGGTGAGTGACTTTCTTTCTTTCTTTCTTCTTCTTCTTTTTTTTTTTTTTTTTTTGAACCAGGGATTGAACTCCGGTCCTTCCATTTACCAGAGAAGTGCTTTTTCCACTGAGCCAGCTTCCTGGCTCACTTTTTTTTTTTTTTTTTTGTGGTGGAACTGGGGATTGAACTCAGGCCCTTGTGCTTGCCAGGGAAGCACTTATTCTACTGAGCCATCTCCCTGGCCCCTATTTATTTCTTAAAATAAGTTTGTTTTCCATCAATTTACACTCACACCTGGTCTTTCATTGTACTAATTTATTAGTAACTCTTGGTAAATGAACATTTGAAAGTGCTGTGAAAAACATGACCTGTAATTTATTCTTTCTCCCCAAAGCATCCAAACTATATTTAAATATTCGTAAGAGGAGCTGAGAGTCAGCAGTATGAGAAATTAAGCAGCAGTCTTGTACCTCATGTATGCCACTAATATGTTAATCTTCTCTTCAAATTCCAACTTTTCTTCCAACATAGTCAAACAAACTTTTCTTTCCTTTAAAAAAATAACACAGTCACTAGTTATCTTGGCATTGATTTTTGAGAGAGGATTGTACCACTGAAATTTACTATGAGAAGCAATGAGTTTCTATTGTGTTCTAGAATTTTCTATCTATATATAAGTGTCAAACTAGTGAAATATTTTATACACAAAAATGTTTACTTATATAAGAAAATTCACATACTCAAAATTCAGGAGTTCTTCAGAATTATGAAGTCACTTTGTGTTTTCCTGCCATTTATACTTTTACCAAAAGATAGTTGAAAAACAATAGTCATCACTTGGATCCAGGCCCTAATTATAGCAGCAGATATTCAGTTTTGATGGGATAGGCCTGGTGCTATGTTTGTTTATGAGGTAAATCAAGTGCTTATGTTATACATTTGAGAGAAACTGGAGAATAGTGTTCTTTAACCAAGAGTTTGGGACAGGCAAGGCTGGAGCAGGATGTAAGTGGTGTTCTGGACAGGAAAGCAATTTTGAAGGAATAATCAAATGATGACTGGATAAAGAAGATGGGGTTTTTAAAAGCACAATGGAATACTACTTTGCCACAAAGAATAAATTTGAGACTCTTACTAGGTAGGGGGATGCACCTCGAGATACTAGTCTTAAATGAAACAAATCTGGCATGTACATTCAAATACGACATTTTTCCCCCGGTGCAAGAAACCAAAGTGATAAATAAGGACCAAACTATAAATAGATATTGTGAAATAGGAAGAAAATGTTCAAATGGGAAGGAGAATGAGGGAAGTAGGAAAGAAAGGAAGTAAAAATGAAAAAGAATAGAAGGATAAAATGAAAATAAAGCTTCTGTAGACAAGGAGGGAAAGGAGCTAAAGGGTGGGTAGAGGAATAGGAAAAAAGAAGAATCAAGGTATATCATATACAGGTACAAATTCATCTACATGGCTGACACTGACAAAGGTTCTACAATCTGAGGTACAGGATCTCAGGATAAATCCTGAGGGGATTTCACTGACCTTATCAGACCCAAAAGCTACAACTCTTGTTGCATAGATCTTGCTTTATCTTGGTCTTAACCATGCAGCAGAAAAGTATAAAAATGAAATATAAGAAGTAAAGCCATGCTGTTATGTTGAGCTGTAGGGGAGTCAGGTCAACAATTTCTGACATTGCCAGTGAAGCGGAAGACCCAATACTATTATGGGATACTGAACTCTTTTAGAATATTTTGCTGCGTTTACACACTAATAATATTCAAATAACGGAACTTAACAAAAAAAGGGGATACAGATGAATGTCCATTTTGTATCTGTGTATTCAAAATGGTTAGAATAGATATATAGTTACATTCTCTTAATGAATAGAGGGATTTGTTGTAATAGTGTTTATAAACAGGATATTATGTCTGCATCTTGTGCAGCAATTAACCACTAGGAAGAATGTATACAATGTGTTAATTATTGAAACTGTCCTATTAATTTGGTTTGAAAAACAAAACAAATTTCCTATGATGAGTGTTGTCATTATGCATACCTACAACATACCAATACAATTATTTATTAAAAACTGAAGTGCTGAGGGCTGTTAAGATAGCTTAGCGGACTAAGCACCTGATTAGACAAATGCGGGGAGCAGGGTTCAATCCCCAGCACTGCATGCTATGCAGGCCCCGCTTTGGGCACACAGAGCTGGCCACCGAGTCTGGGACTGGTAGTGTATCCCTCTAATCCCAGGGCTGGGGAGGTTGAAAACAGGAGGATCACTATTAGTCTGATCTGCTTAGTGAGACCCTGTACCAAATACATTTTTAAAAAAATAAATAAATTGCTGCTTGTACCTGCAAAAGATACTTTGAAGGTGCACAGAAGCACTAAATGGAAACCTTATGGTGTATACTTATGTCAACTTTGCAAAAACCACAGAAGTCTATGACCTACAAAGATGTCAGCTAACTTTTTTAGTTTGCTGGTCATGAAATCTGACAAAATTTTCAGAACCCTTAGCCATCCCCAGGAAAAAAATGCATTCTTTTTTTTGATCACTTGAACAATATTGTTTTTCTTTCAATATCCACATACCTTCTGCTGTTCCCCACTTAATTCTTGCCTTACTGCTCCACACAACCCTTACTCACTTTCCCACGTTTCTCTCCCCGTAATTTAGAGGAAATGTATCAGTATGTCTCTCAAGCTTAAATTATGCAAAATTGTGGTCTATGGCCCATGAAATCAGATGCTTCTAAGAGATCATTTCAGCCTCTGCAGAACATGAAGAAATAAGCTACATTTGGACTGGACAGGCCATTTCTGGATACAAATTTTTATCCTTGTCTTCCTCCAGTGCATCTGAAAAGTCAGACATGCACAAAATAGAAATGTGCCTCCCTTTAAAAGAACAGCCATACTCTTTCCAGTACAAATGAATAAAGCCACAACAGCAAGGAGTTTAGAATTCCAGAAAGTCTGAAGAACGCAGTATCACTTTTGGTGTTTACAGTGTATAAATGACGGTGAGAGTAATTCCAATAAACCTAATGTCAGTCATATATTCCAGGCTGCTGAAATGAACAGTCATAAAAACAAACCAAACTGAACTGGAAGCTGCAGCTGAAGAATGGACACAATAAACACTTTACACACTCTATAAAGCAAAATCCTCAATTCTATCCCAACAGCCATCTGAACTAATAGCTCCTGTGTAGCTGTTCTGGCGAACACCCACATTTCAGGCCACTTTGAGACACTCCTGTTTGGCTCCTTAAGATGAGGAATTTCTCATTAGAATTCTGCCACAGGTGTTACCAGCTCCTGAGTGGCGCCTGGAAATACATCAATTCACTTCAGGTCTTTGTAACAACTATGGGGTGCTGCTTGGGCTCCGTGCCCTAAAATTACAGATGCTAAGCCTCACATAAAACTTTAAATGAACCTATCCAAGGAAGAGTTATATTTCCCTAAGTACAAGAGTGCTCCTGTAAAGAATACACTGTAATTCACTTTATTTTTTTTTTCAGAACACACAAAATCTAAAGCATTTTTAGTTTCACTTTTCAGAGACCCCACAGTCTCCATCAATACCTCGGGGTTCTGTCAGTTTCTGTCATGGGGCATTATCTTGCTTTGGCCCATAGGAGAGGATGAAGTGGATGGGTCAGCAGAGTAAATGCAATCCCAAGAGCTTATAAGGATGTTCCTGCTGTTTCTCAAAGACTGCAAACATTTTCTCCTGTGGAAAGCAAGAGGCGAGTGCAGTCCCACTGGATCATTATCGTGTTATGTGCAGTAATCCAGTGTGTCTGAATAATTAACTAGCCTTTTCTTTTTTGCCAGGAGACAAGCTTTAGCAGCACAACAGCCTGCTACAGTAAGTGGCTTGGACTCAGTTTTAGTCAAACAGTTGCTCCTCTGAAACCTCATCTAGACATTCTGTGAGGTGAGAAGAGCTCCAGAAATATGCTAAGGAGGATGGACTGCTGACTCTTTCTGACAGGTCAACACAGAGAAGACTTCCCTGAGAACCTTATTTATGCTCAGTATTTGACACTGAACCACCAGCAGCTGAAATTGTACCTATTAATTGACTCCATGCCAACAAACTTCTAACCACTCAGGAGACTTTTCACGGTATAAATGAAAAATTCTACCTAGCAGCACATGTTCAGGTTGGGGAGGCAGTTTTGGTATGGGCATAGCTATAAATTTAAAATTTACAGTCCACATGTTAGGCTTGAGAGGATTAGCTTCCAGAGTTGAAAAATTCTTGTTTTTTTATAGTAGATTCTGGAGTCTGACAAGCAAGGGGTACAAAAAGAAGCCTAGGTATCAGGCTTCTGTGACCCGAGAGACATTTGCTGTCCACAGGCTCCCTGGGCCTTGGGATCTCACCCAGTGAGATATCTATGTCCACCTGCCTTCCTGCACCCCAGCACCTGCATCCTCCTCTTTGTAGATTATAGTTTTGCACACTGATTAGTTGCTCCAGCCAAACATTGAAGTTGAAATGGTATTTTATACTGTGCTTGTCTGACTTGATGTAGATGGTCCTTATCCACTGCAGAGTTAGCTGGGTTCGCAGGATGTGGTTGATCCCTTTCCTCCCTACAGATCCTTTGCATGTCTATTTTTGGCATTCTCACACTACGACACATTGTACTTCTTTATTCAGCTTTAGTACAACCTATATATTCTGGCATTTCAAACCTAGAGGCAAAATGTGAACTTTCAATGTGACGGGTTTTATGAATCTTAGTTTTCCTATTTAATGAAAAAAGTTATTATAATAATTATTTTCTCTATTATTCATGAAAATGCTCAGGGTTGGTTATTTCTCCTTGAAATAAGTAAGTGCTCATAAATGTCCTTACGGTTACTGTTATAAATGCTAAGCACTCAGCAGACTAAGCACTTGCTTAGGTAAGTGCAGGGACCAGGGTTTGATCCCTGGCTCCGCATGCAGTGCTGGCCCCACCCCTGGGTACCCTGAGCCAGCGATGGAGTCCGGGCGTGGTGGTACGTGCCTGTAATCCCAGCATTTGGGAGGCAGAAATCAGGATGACCACTATGAGTCTGGGCTGGGTAGTGAGGCCCTGCCCAAAAAAAACCCCAAAAATACTCACATTAAATATGTAAATAAATAAACACTAAGTGACAACTTTTAACAGCAATGCAGACAGTTAAATAAGATGTTTTAGATCTGCGTGTTTTGAGAAAGTTGAAGTGAATTACAGTGTGTTCTTCACAGAACTCACTCAATACACTTTAACACAGTGCCCAACACTGGAAATCAGTCTTTTCTCTAAGTCATGTTGCTGTTACTGTTTTTCAATGAGGGTTGCAAGCCACAGAGGAGTAGAAGGACTATCACTAGGGCAGGATGCAGGCACAGAAGGCCAGGGCCTTTTCTACCCAAACCAAGTATGTGAGATATAGATAGATAGATAGATAGATAGATAGATAGATAGATAGATAGATATTGCAGTTCCGCATAGTTTGTTTGATAAAAGGCTATGACTTTTTTAAAAAGACAAATTTTGAATTAGATTGTCAATGTACCTATTATTATTAAAAGTCTTTGTTTTGGAATACTTGGAGAATAATCCTTAAGATGTTGGTTAAGGGAATTCTTGCTCCCTGCCAAGACAAAGGGAGAGAATAGGTCTTGGAGTTCAGAATTCTTTTCCAAGTTAGGAAACTTGAGAGAAAATCCACAGTGGGAAAAATGTGGGGTACTGAAGCCACGCCTCTTTACCTTGGGAATCATGAGCAAGTGGTGCTGATAATAAATGACTATTTTACATAATTGAACCTTGAAGTGTGTTCCTAGTGCAGCTACATAACAAAGTGCTAAAGCCTCACAAGCAAAGTGTTTTTCACTCCTTGCAGATAATCCCTACACCATTCCTGCTCTCTTCCTCTTCCCTACCTACCCCCAGGATTTCAGATTATCCACTGCTTACGTGAATGTCTTCATTCCGTGAAATGCCTGTTCATATCTTGGCCCATTTCTGTTTGGGTGGTTTCAACTTTTTCTTAATGATTTAGAAAAATCCATCAATATTAAGAACATTAAATCTCTGACTGCTTTACATGTTGCATGTTACCTGCTTTTGTCTTTGTTTTTAGTCATTTCATAAACAATTCCAATAGTTATGCAACCAATTTTATCAGTTGTACATGTTTCAGGTGAATATTCTATGCTTTCTTAAGCCTTGTATAAGTTAGAAGTGAACCCAAAAGCCTGCCTCTAGCAGGCAGTCTCAACAGCCTTAATGGAATAAACTTCCTTTTCACCAGCATGTATTGGGAACATATTCAAAGTATTTTATGTGTTATAGTTCTATAATGCCAAATTGTAGGGTAAGTAATTTCCCCCTTCAGTATTCATCCTTTTCAAAATTTTCTTGTCTTTTACCAACAACCTAGTCTCCTAGATGATATTTAGAAACAAATTGACAAGTATAAAAAATGCTTATGATTACCATGATATTAAACTCCTATTTAGGAAAAATTAATTTTCTCAACTAAAAGTGTTTTCAGTTTCTAAATGTGGTCTATTTTTAAAAGTCTGACTGAAGGGTCTTTGGGACTTCTTTAAGAGGTTCTCAGATGGGTGAAGGCATGTGGTAGGCTCAGGACTTGCGTCACATGGGGGACACCATACTGCATGCTCAGGCAAGGTCAGAAGAGGCAGACAGGTGCCCCGCCTGTTCTCGGGTCAGGGACTTTTCCACGTCCCACTGCTCTTGCCTTTGCCATTCCATGCTGAATTCTTGGCCAGTCGAGAGGCTGAGAGGAGCTCTAGTAGACCATTGTACATGCTGTCCCAGGCAAGGGCAGCAGCAGCCAGCAAGCCTGCGAGAGAGGGCTCTCCAGAATACTCTAGCCCCAGACAATGAATCACCGTCAGCTACCTCAGTCTCTCCAGATGAGGGTACAGAACACTGTTCCCTCCATGTTTCTTCTGAATTCCTGGCCCACAGAGTTGGGAGTGTAGTACAATGGCTGCTTAGAGCCGCTACGTTTCAGCAATTTATAAAACAGAGATTGCTTTAGCATGAAGTTCACTGCTGTTCTTTCACCTTAACTTTTTATAATTTTACTCCATAAGCATTAGAAGTTATTTAGTTAGTGCTCAGTTAATTTCTTTTTTCTTCTTACGGTGATGAAGTCATTTTGACTAAGCAGCTGCCTTCTGCTCTAGTCTTAGTTTTCTAAGAAGCTTGCAGCTTCTTACTTCTTATGGATTAAAAAAAATTAGTAGTTCATTTTGTACATCTAATATGGTAAGTCTCTAAAGCTTTTATTCGATTTCTTTAGATATTATAGACATTACAACGCCACCATCTAATATGTACATATTTAAGCATTTTATTTTTAAATTTTATTACCTTTTCCTTTATGGAAAAAAGCAAAACAATATTTCTTATAAATATTTTAAAGCTCATCTCTTTTCCAGTCATTGTATTATGTAATGCTCCGAGAACAACATTCACTGAGTAGCAAGGGCCGGTGGTCCTAATTTGTCCCTGGGTTTAATAGGAAAGCTTTTCACATTTAATGTATACTGATCTAATATATCATACAATAAAGTAACCTAAAATAAAAATAACAGAAATACATTTTAAGCCTTTGTACTAATTTTAAAGATCATTTCACATGTGTATTTTAGTAAATTTCCAAGATTATTTTTTTTTCTTTCCTGGTCCTCTTAAGCAGGAGAGGTAATTTGGGATCACATTGATGAATTACTCATTCAAAGATTGGATAGAAAATGATGAAATGCCTTTTGAGGCCTGCTTTTGCTTAGCTCTTGAAATAATGGCATTCTGCTGAAGGGAGCACTAAAAACAGAGCTGGTGCACAGTACCTTGTGTTCTTCAGGCTGACTAATCCATCTTCTCAGACAGTTTTTCAGAGCCCAAAATGTAACATAAATTTTTCAACCTGTGTGAGTGGATTATTGTGTGGCTTCCTGAAATAATCCTCTCATCTTTTAACACAGTTCTGACCTAGTTTGGGGGAGCATCTTTAATATCTTGTTCTACCTCAATGACCTCCAGGCAGAATAGCCAGAAATATCCCCATTTAACAGGCAACTTTCATCATTGGGCTTACAAAGGGGTTAGCTTTCTTTATAAAGGAAATTGAAAGTTATATCACAAGGTAGCTTTTTAGATGATTTTACTTTCTATTTTATAACCCCAGCAAACAGAAAGCAGAGATGTGGAATAGCCCGAGTGCCTCAGAACAGTGCGTAGCCATTGTTAGACAGAAATGAACAGCCACGGCTGGACCCGTGTTTAGCTCACCACTGATTGTTTGTGAAGTCGTAGGCACTCACCCCAGAAAGCCAAACAGAAACTCATGTGTGAACCACACAGGAGAGCTGGGGTGCTGGATCGAGACACAGAGCAGTGTCTCACTCGTTGAGGCAAGCAGTGGTGAGCTGCTTGCACAAGGAGTGACTCTGAGAATCCACAGCACACTCTGGCTGTGTAAGTAGATAGTGAGGAAGATAGGTGGATGCTGGCCACCTGGCAGGCAGGGCACTGACTGTGATGGCTTGTGCTGCAGTTTACTGGGATTCTCAATTCTTCCATTGCCCCTTTGCTCTAAGAGTGCTTAACCCTGCTCATGCCCTCCTAACCTGCAGAGCACCCTGCAGGAGGAGTACACAGCCCCACTCTCTGGTCATGTGACCACTTTGGAGGTGAGGCTGCAAGAGCCACGGGTACTCCTGCCAACTCTTTCCTTTTCTCCCAGCGGTGACATGCCCCAGAGAGGGACTCCTCCATCAGCTGACCAGGGTAGCTGCTGACTTTGGAACATGAAATATAATCAAAAGTAAAATTTCATAGTAAGTACTGTATTTGACTGGGGAAAGGGGGCTCCTTTGTTACTAGATCACAATGTTCAATGAAACCTAACCTACATGACTCAAACTAGGCTGTACCAGTCAACTCTAAAGTGGACTCTGGTTTAATGGAAAACTAGATAAATCCTGTTTGTTTGGAAGTTTAGGTAGAATTAATAGACACAAGAGACTAAAACATTCAGACTCTTGCACTTAGATTTTCATAAGGAGAGTCAAGGCACCTCTTGATGATTTGAAGCTATTATTCAATAGTACTTGTCACCACAAACTTGACTGAGCCACACACACAGCTCACAGGGATTTGCATATGTTCTTCATAAAGTGCTCAATAGTATGTGTTCTAGGCTTTCCAGCTCAGATAGTCAAAATAATTTATGAGCAAAACCAGCCACATATGGATCATAAAAAGCAGATTAGTTTGATCATATTCTAATTTAAATTTTATTACAAAAGCAGGCAGTGGTTTGAATTTGGGCCACAGGCTAACCCCTGGTATAGCACAAGAAAATCTAAAACAAAAACAGAGAACCCTGCAAAAGCAAGTCAAACACTGAGAGTTCTACAACCATCTTTAAAGTTGTCGTGGCCTCTTAAGAACATGGATAAGAGAGACAGAAAAGGTGACTTCATTAAAGTTTTGTAGAAATTAAGGTGAAATGTAATATACCAGAGAGTACATGCTCAACAAATTTCAATTCTTTTCATCCTTCTTTGTGCTGCTCTGTCAGACTCAGAGCACAGTTTCAGTGATGATCTGTTTAATTCGTGCTAAGTTAATGAATGAGGTCAAATATGGAGGCAAAGCAGTGAATTCTTTTAAGTCAACATTTGCTGAGCAATTGGTGAGATAAGACAAACTTATGGTAATGAGGACTAAATATTAATATATGTCACCATTTATAAGTCAATTAATTAGAGTACTAATTATATTGACTTGACATAGAAATTCTTTATTTTTAAGCTGAGGTGTAGTTTGAATGAACATAATTGTCTGTGCTCAACAACATTTTGTGAAATCTCAATACTCTTGCATCATAGCTCTTTCTTATACAGACAGGGAGAGAAAATAAAGTGCTATTGCTCTGTTATGTTAGAGGCTGCTCAATTAAACAGTGATTTATTGGACTCAGACTGGGAGGTTGAATTTTCCCTCAAAAAGCAATGAATCTTAATATGTTGTTCTATCTTTTGTTAAATGTCTTTTCTCATAAATAATTAGGATCAAATGTACTCTGGAGGTATGTGAGTCAGATTTCCATTACACTGACAAATATCTGAGGTAATCAACGTAAAAGGAAGAGAGGTTAATTTTAGCTCATGGCCTCAGAGGGTTTAGTCCATGATTGCTTGGTCCTCCTGCTTTGGGCCTGTGGTGGCACTGAGCATCATGGCAGGGGCATGTACTGGAAGACTTCTGTTCACCATATGGTGGCCAAGATGCAAAGAGAGAGAGAGAGGAGAAAGAGCAAGCATCCCAATATCCCCTACCAAGGTGCATCCCCAAAAACCTCACTTCCTACCACTGGTGCCCATCTCTTGAAGGTTCCTCGATCTCTGGATGATACAATGGGTGGGGACGATGAATTTAACATAGAGCCTTTGGAAGAATTTTAGATTCAGTTGAGAGCAGGAATGCATGGCCAGTATCCACCATCTTTGGCACTCAGGTCTGAGTGGTATTTGTTGCAATAACAAATCCGCCTTTTCTGCTCTGTAAATCTAAACGCTGCTGGAGAGAAGTATATTTACTTATCTAATATGCTTTCTGCTTGATTGAATATACTTTTCTTCTAGGGTTTTTCTTGGAGTTTACTCAAAATACTAAAATACCATCCCCAAATACTACCCAAAATACCAGAGTCCTGTCCCGCTATTCTTAGGATTTCCTGTAAGGCCAAAACAATGACCAGCCTCACAAACAGCTTAATAGCTTCTTTTGGTCCACAAGCTAGGCCACATGACAGGTATCAGATTTCATTGCAGACACCTATATAAATGTGAACCCTTCCTTCCCAAAGTGACATAAAATGAAAGGTAGAAACAGCATGATGTAACATTGGGCGTAAGCCTCCAGAAATTTTCACCTTCTTCACAAAATAGAAACCATGTTTAGGGTAAGTGAAAGTCCTCTATGTGACAGCACAGCTATGTACTTGAATAAACCTGTGGGGTAGGAAGGGAGTACGGAACTGGGAAAGGACTCAATACTGATACGCCTTATTTAACAAGCAGTAGTAGGAAGAGAGCAGCACTGGAGCAAGGTGTTCTGAGGTCGCCCTCTCCAATGCTTCTGGAATATTATATGAACACTGGAAATGTTGTCCTCAGGGCACCACTGGCTCTAGACCCACTGTGCCTCTGGCTTCAAAGACCCTGGGCCTAGAAACATAATTTTTGGCAAATTTATGCATGACTTGATCTGAAACTGTGATGGGAACCTATTTATTAAAGCATGAGAGATCTGTATTTTTAGGAATGTCAACAAATAAAAATGATATATACCTGGGGCTGTATGGGAAAGTTGCCATTAAAATAGTTGAAAACTGGACCAGATCTGTCATTTGCACAAGCCATTTTCTACAAATTCAGGGCCACATTTTCATGTTCCAAAGGGCCAGGAATTCAAAAGAGTGGAAAAGAAATAGTGTTAAATTTGAGCTTCAGAGGGAAGAAGAGTACTGAAAGGTTCCCTCAGGGAGAGAAAGCAGTTTTCTCAGGAATTTTCCATCCTTTATCCCCACCAACCCTTTCTGGTACCTTGTTTATTGGGGTGTCTCTGTCACATGGAGCCTTTGAGGTGTCTAATTCCTTTTTGCCCCTCTGATGATTTTAATTATTGCAGGTCAAACCAAATGATTTTCACATGAAGCATATCACCAGAGCAATTGATTAGAGTTAGGCTTTGTCCCATTTATGATGACAGCCAAAGGATCACAAGTCCGAGCAGGCACTGCTCCTTTAGAGGGATTTGAGCCTCCAGCCCTGCTTGTCTAGAAGTTCTTTCCATACTGCTGCCCCCAGACCTCAAACGTCATGAAAAAGCAATCAGTTTCCTTCACAACTGAGAGAAATGAATAAACCGCATATATACCTGTCAAAACGATGGTACGTTTGACTATCTGAATCACAGAGCAGAGGGGAGCAGTGTGAGAAGTGTGCTTTAATTAGCATCTGAAGCCACACATAGTCATTTGGTGAAGGATAAATTTATATCAATTCATTTATCTCTTCGGACAGCTTTGCAAATCTGCAAGCCCAATTTTGTTTGAAAAGACTATCTCCAACATATTTTCTGAGTCAAATCAATTTTTTATCATTAAAAATTAAATTCTTATTTACTTTGAAATCTAAAGGAATGTGGAAGAAAGATTTACATAGGAGTACAGAGTTCAATTTCCACTGATACATTTTATTGTGTAAATACTTCCTATGCATTATCGATCTGTTCACTCAGCCCTACAGATTGTAGTTCCTGTCAGGTTTGCAGCCTGTGGTTTGAACTGGCTGTCTTTATCAAGGAGTTCAAATGAATTTGTTCATGATGCACGCAGCTGGCTGGATTACTGGGGCCACCAACGAAGGGGCTCATAAAACTTTCTGCCAACCACATAGAACATACAATGCCTTAAAATGTTTCATGTGAGAACTCCAAAAATATTTACAAGAATGGGTTATAGAAGAGTTCAACAGCATACAGAATTCCCCATCAGATAGAAGTGAGAAGCCCAGATACTTCTGAAGCCAAACAGGGAAGGTTCAATCAGACACAGAGGGACAATCCTGGGTTTTCTTTCCTGTCTTCCTCCTGGACCAAAGCTACTGCACAGGCTTTTTACTGATCTGGACCACCATCTAGTGAAGGACCGGAGGAAGTGCAAGGAGGCAGAAAGGAAAATTCCAGGCCAAGTCTTGGCTCTGTTGGCTTTGGGCTTCCTTTCAGACTACTTTAAGTGGCTCTGAAAAGAACAATGATTTTGTTTTTAAGTTAAGGAAAAGAAAAACAGAATAAACACTGTGAACTCCGGCACAGATGGGATTCACCTAATTCTCCCTCCTGCATCTTGGGATTGGCTGGTCAGTTTACCGTCTTAGCACTTTCCTGCTGGCTAGAGGAGAATGGAATCTGGCCAATCAGTAGCTTCCCTTTGCGGAAGTCGGCCTCTGGAAATGGCACCAAAGCCTTTGAGACAAAAGGCGTCAGGGAATCAGTTTTTCAAATATGCATCCATCTACTAGCCATGGTGTTTTGCAGTTAAATAGTTTGTATCTAAGTGGTCTTCACTATCAAAAATTTAAATTTCTGTGTCAAACCCAATAGCTTTTATCACCAAAAAATTCACACCAACAGCATCTATTTCACAGTGTACTGCACACAGAAAGCACTTATAAATACAACATCATTCAATAACTGAAGGCGGCAGCTAGAATTTTTAACTAAGGAAGAAAGCAGACTGTCTGTCTTTGTCAAGGAGTTAACAATGAATTTGCTCCTGATGCACACCAAAAGGAATATGTATATTCATTGCATTTTAAATAAAACTGTGTCCGGATTGATTTATTTACTTTTTTTTTAACTTCTTTAGCATACTTTTCAGTGTCATATTCCTTGGGACATTGATCCATCTATTCTCAGTACTGAATAAATGGTATATGATTGTGTCTAAACCTCTCATACTAAGGGGGATAAATACAAAGCGAAGCAACAGCAGAGGTCCCAGCCACTCTGCGGTGGCACTTTTATTGGAATGGACTATCAAGGCTCCCTGAGTAACCTTGTCATTTCCTCATGATCTTATTCTCATTTGTCTTATCCTGGTTTATCTCATTCATCTCATTTGGACTCCCAGGATGCCTCACCTCACCATTCCTCAGGGATGGTCTGCTTTGGCACTTCCAGCTGCTACTCCGAAGCCCGTCACCTTGCCGTTTGGCATGACAGTCTTCACAAGTAAGTGATGCTAGCTTGTCTTCCATGGCAGGAAACACCACACTGCCTTGCACGTGAGGCTACAGTTTCCTTTTAAGTGAAACCAGAAAACCTCCCATCAGGCTCCCTCTGTGCTGCTTTCAAAACTCCCAGGTCTATTGAGATGGTCATAACAGTATTCCAAAGGAGACGCTGCCTGAAATGCCATAGCATCCTTCAGAGTACCAAGTGATGTTTGCAAATGATGGAAAAGCCTTCTGAATAAGAAGTCCCATCTCTTTTGTCTTGTTTTCCTGCAGCCTACCTTTTAACACAAATGCTAGAAGTAACGCTATTATTAGCAACACACACGCTGTACATGTACACATACACATGTACATAGTTCCTTCTGTGGTCTCACATCACTTCATTTAGATTCATATCTTCATTTCTAAACTGACTCAAAAGTTACAGATTCATTTGCCTGACTTAGAGAGCTCATTTTTAAAAAGAAAATTTCTTTAAAACAAATAAGAGGTCCTTGTAGAGCTGATACTCAATAGAGAATGATATTGCACACATTTTTAGAAGACATACGATATTGTCTGAACCCCAAGAGCAATGTTTGTAGCAACTATAAAAGGAAGTCTGTTTGTGGCAAAGAAGAGCTTTTTCATAAGCAAACTGAATCTATCAGGCAGAAAAAAAAGAGAAGAAAATACCCTCCAGGCTGAGTGGAGGCATCTGTGGAAGACGGTCTAATGTGAACATTCACAGAGAGAAGTTTTGAATGATTCTCTGCACATGCCCCATTTAGGTTTTACTAAAGGTTGTGGATACTACGAGGTTCATGCTACTGAGAAACTCTGCCAGATTTCTGTTGTGCTGGCGCCCCCCAATGGTCTTACCATTTCTTTGTGCATAGTTTTCTGAGAAAGTCAGTGGAAACTTCCACGGGTCTGTTTTCCTGGCTGCACACAGAAGTAGGATTAAATGGCAAAGCTAAATCTAGCTTCCCTCTTCGCCCCCAACCAATTCTATTCTCTCTTCCCAACAAATGAATGGCAAAGGGTAATGAGACAAAAAAAAATTTTTTTTAAAAGAAAGGCTTGCTGATGGCTGTCTGAATAAGATAGGATGAGATTCTGAAATTAAACCCAGCAGGCAGAATCCTTCCAAAGGCGGCCCGGGCCCATCTGCTGAAGCCTATTTCATTAAAGTGCAGTTGCGCTTTTCCATTCCACACACAAAGAGGTGCCTGGCTGAGAGCTTCTCTGAGAAACTCAAACAGAAGATGAGACGCTGATGGGCCACTGCTCATCAGTGCCTCTGATAATTTCAGGATTATTACCAGCAGCTTTCTCTTTCAAATTGAAGTGAGGCCAAATTCAGAGACAGAGTGCCACCACAGGATGGCATGAAAGAAAACTTAACTTTCATTCCAGACACCACAGGGCCCGCCTCTGCCTCCCTCTCCATTACAAGGTGCAGTTTAAGCATCAAACCCTTTTAAGGGGAGCCTGTCATGTGGAGGTAGGGAATGCACCGTGAAAGAGGCAGCACTGACAGCAGCACCTATGCCACCACCAGTGTCAGCTTTCAGACCTGACTTGCTATGGCTAGTGGCTCTGGGGGTCACCCTCAAGACAGGATCACACGGGAACTCAAGAGACAGAGACTGAGGGTGGAACACCGTTTGCTTCTTCAGATCACCAGAACAACTCAGAAACCCAGTCTCAGGGAATTAGAAGTTACTTTCTGTGTCCTGTTCACCTTGAACATTTGATAGTTACAAGAAAATTCTCCCTGGAACACAGGGCATGCACAGCCCAGGACAACAGGAGAAACACAAGAACTGTGTGGCTACAGAAAGACATCCCCATCTCTTAGTCCATGAGAAAGTGCGGGAGTCACAAAAAGTTTTGTTAGCACTTGAGAAATTCTAATGACATGTTAGAACATTCTGATCTGTTGGACCACATGGAAATGTATATCTTTAAGTTAAAAGGAAAATTATCTCTGAGGTCCTGGCTGGGGTAGAGGGTGCTGCTCACCAGAATGTAAGGCATTCAGCACAAGAAAAGAGCATGACCCTAAACGAAGACTCACAGAATAAGCTGAGAGCTGAGAATCTTTCTTTAAACTCCAGTTGATTTTTGAACACTGACCAGCTCTGCATATTAAATTTTACATACATTCAGACACCTAAAGGAAAGTCAGAGAGGCATCTTTTTAAACTGACTTTTTTTAAAAAATGTTCTTACTGTCAATGAACAAATGCAGCCTTTTCATACGGGTGAGACAGAGATGTACTGCTACTGTGACTTCAGTCTTCTTAGTTACTGCATCAAATGGTGTATTAATCACATCCCGAGGACCCCACATATGACTGTGTGTCAAGTGCAAAGAAACCACCTTCAGACTGTGTGAGCAGAAACAGTTTCAATTTATATTATATACTCTATACATAAGAGTAGTTGACCATTGCCATTTATCCTTTCATTCAGAAATCCTTCTTCAAAAGGATTCCTAAAAACATCAGCGACCAATGTGTATATACTATGTATGTAGTCTATTTTGAATCAGAGCTTTTGATCATTGTTTTAAAACTTCATTTCAATTTTTAAGAACAAAATATAAAAAATACTTCTACAACAGTGATTTTGTAATCTTAAGGGAAATCATATTATTTCTATTCAGTAAGGATGATTTTTTGTGGAAAGGGAGTTAGCACACCCATTCTCTTACCCACCATCATAGAGTTCTTCCAACAAAATAGCCAAAGGCCAAAGGACCTTAAAATGTAACTTGGTAGGCTTTCTGAGCAATACTCAACTGCAGTCTCTTAAACCTGTGTTTAATTGTGGGGTGGCGCTTACACCAAAATGACATTTAGGCAATGACAGGAGAGAGCATTGTGAATCTAGTGGCCAAATATAAAACAGCATCAAAGTTTATTGATATTTCACTTGCTACTTAACTGTTAGGCCTGTGGAAATATATGTTTCCATGTGAGCTACATTGGATTCATAAATTGCAAGAAGCCTGGTTAGCTTCCTTATCAATTTTAATCTATTTATGAGGTTCTCAGTGAGCACCTTCATTGCAGTAGATCTGTGAGTGAGGAAACTAGAACCTTCACCAAGCAGAGAAAAGGAAGCAACTCTTCAGGGAGACACCGTCATTCAGCTGGGAGAACACTAAGAGTCTTGGCTATTCCCAGATTTCCCTAGGGGTACTGAGGGCCATTTGCATTACCAATTTTATCTTGTGCCTTCCACTTTCAAGATAGTAAAATCCAATTAGTGACACACAAGATTTTCTGAAAAGCATCCAGTTGTTAATGTGGCCTCTAATAAAGACCCTTTCAATACAAAGAGGAGAGATAGATTGGCTTTGAATTGTGCCACCATTCTTTTTCTCCTTTCTCTATGGGTTTCAAATGCACTGCAGTGAAGGCGAGACAAAAGATCAGCAAATTTTTTTTAATCAAAATGTGCAGGAGACTCCACATGTATGCCTTTTGGGGGACAAACTGCAATTGTATACAACCAATAACGCAAAAGTTATCATATCATGATGGCATCTAGATCCCTTCAGAAAAGACAATAGGAGTATGTGGTGATCTACCTTGAAAATATGTTCATTCAGCCATGATAAGTTTACTGAAGCTTCAGACGTAAAGAAACACAGAAAAGAACAGCCCTGAGGAACCCAGTGACACACTTGACTCCATAGGAGCCCTGAACATCAAGGATGTGGGGCTCAGATTCCACAGCTAAGCTGACAGATGATAAAGAGTATATTACCTCAATGGCTAAATATTTAAGCTTCATGCAGTGGAAGATATTTGACTGTAAATGAGCCAAGAATACAAAATTTAAAAAAAAAACTGCCTGTGAAATTATATTGCAAACATAAAATCTTAACTGCCTGAGAGCTCCAGTTTTTTAAAAGCCATGGCTGACAGAGCAAATTAAGCAGTGAGATGTTTACTATGTTGAACAGAGATAAACTGGCAAATGGAGAAGATGTAATTACCCGGCATGTTTTTCTCAAAATGAATCTTTACTCTGTGCTAGGAGGGGACAACAACTAGAGGGCACTGATTTATTTTGCATTTTATATATTTTCTTCTTGCCAGTTCTCTTCTGGAAAACAGTCTCCTGTGTGCTTGGTAAGAATTTTAAAAATTCAATAACTTAAAAACCTGGTCAAATATCAAACAACTGAGAAACTCTGATGGAGAAAGCAAACCAAGGGGGACTCACTCCAGCATTACGGCCTCACAGAAGTGGAATCTGGAAAAAGAATGCTACTTGATCTAGGACGATATCCAGAGGATTGTCAGTATCACCAAGAACTAACCCTTCCTATAAATTATACTCCAACTCTGTGTCAGGAGAAGGTAATTATTGACTTAGATACATATAAAGATGTGTATATGATTAGATTATAAATTTAGCTTATGAAAAATCTGCATTTCTTTTCTTGTTATTAAATAGCAATCATAAAGAGGACAGTTCCAAGTTAGTTCTGGAAAAAGATATTTTTATAAAATTTAGAATTTCTGAATAATAAAACTTTTAATAAGTCAGGAATTTCTTTAAGTCAGCACTAGAAGACAGGTGGTAGTCCACACACACTATTATTATATATTAATAGTATGTTAAAATATTTATTGACCTAAGACTAGGTAAAGACTCCTCCTACTCTTACAGAATTTCTTGGCCTATCTTTTGAGTGTTATCTTGCTCTGCAACACTGTTGAGACAGGAAATAGCTCCTTTCTTCAGAGTAAGGCAGCTGCAGAGAGTATGGGTTTGTGAGTGGTGGTGAGGTTACAGTTACTCACATGTTTGTGTGTATACCCATTTGACCTTAAGCTCATAGAGGGCAGTGAGCCTCTTAAAACAGTGCCTGACACATTGGAAATGTTCAATAAATACTTGTTAAATAGATGAGCAAATGAAATAAAAGCTAAGTGCTAAGAAATGCATGTATAAGTCCTGATTCAAAAGAAATATTAAGCTACCTAATGATCTGAGTCTCAGTTTCCACTGATGGAAAAAGGGAATGTAGCAAGAATGAAATTGGCTTTATAGGATTCTATGGAAGCCAAGGGGGACTGTATATATGGAAACACGTGTCAAGCCAGAAAATACTCAGCAATATGTGGTGTTACAAAGAAAAGTGCTCTGTAGTAGATCAACTGCTAATGCAGTACTGATCATCTATCTCTGCACTGCTTTTTGAAATATTATCTAAAGTCTTTCTTATCAAAAGATGGAGTCTACTTCTCTATCTCATCACCTCTTCAGTCTAGGCTAGCTTTACAATTTGCTTGGTGGTCCACAGACAACAGCAAAGGTGATAGAAGGCTGATGTTATTTCTGAACTTTCAAGAAGTCTTACAAATATCCACCTGTTTTCTTGGAACTCTACCACTGCCAGGGGAGCCAGCCTGGGTTACCTGAGGAAGGACCAAGGATCGCTGCCAGGAGAGCTCAGTTAGCCCAGCCCAGCCCAGCAGCCTAGGGCAGAAAATAGAGCCAAAATCAGCAATATTGTCTACATGACCACAGCTGACAGCAGGCAAGATCTGAGGGCCACCAAGAAGATCTGCAGCTCCACAAGAAGTAATGGAGTGTACTATTTTAGGGAACTAAGTTCTGGGGCTATTTGTTTGTAGTAATAACTAACTCATACATATAACATATTAGCCTCCAACAAGAGTACTTGGGAACATGTCCAGAAAGAAAGGGTAACATGGGCCAAGAATATACAGGGCTTAAGAATGAATGACTACTACAACATGCTTCAGCACTGGTCTTCATCTTCCTACAGCATTTCTAGTGTAGTTTGAGCTGTAATTTCTGACTGACTTCAGTACTAAGGTTGGAGCTTCGAATCTCAGAAGAAAGATTGCCTTTAATTCATACAATACTATGTGAATGGCTGTCTTCCTCCTCCTCCTCCTCCTCCTCCTCTTCTCCTCCTCTTCTCCTCCTCCTCTCCTCCTCCTTCTCTTCTCCTCCTCCTCCTTCTTCTAAGATAAAGCTAAAGAGAAACTGAGAAATGGCCTCCTGGACACTCAGGTCTCTGTTTAAGTATGCCACTCTTTGTAAATGTAGTTTCTGATGTCAATCAGCACCATCTGACATTTAAAAATCAGCCAATACAAGAAAGTTGGAAAGTTTTGTAAACAAAAGTGGAAAAGAAAACATCAAAGCCTAGATCATCAGAAGGCTATAAAAGCCATAAATACACAAGAAAATTTGCATGAAAAGTGGAAAGGGGATTTTAAAAAAAAGAGAGATGAAAGGGTAACCAAAGTGTTAAAGAGATGAAAGGGTAAGCAAAGTGTTTTTATGAGCAAACACCCTTCCTCGCAGAACTCTGGCTATGTGCAGCCACGGCTGCTATGAAACTATGAAACTGAGCGTAATCACAGACCCACGCATTAGTGAGTATTTTTCTGCTTCACGTTTGCCTTTCTTTTATTTCCCGGGGCATAAGCACAGAGTTGCATAAACACAAGAGGAGGATCTAGAACTTTAGCAATCACTTCTCTTGATTAGCATACTAGATTTACAAAGTTACATGAACTTGATATAATTCTACAACCCCTACAAATATACTCCCACCTTTGATTATAGGGTACTTTTGCAGGCTGTATCTTCTAGATCCTAGACTTCCCTCTCCTTTCTTACAGGAAAAAACTACCAGCCAAGCTGCTCATCCATGTCATCAAACCTTGAGAAAAACATCTGAGCTTGACATGGTAAGACAGGCATCCGACAGCAAATGCAGTTAATATTGATTCATTTAGTATTTTTCTATGTGCAGAACACTGTGATGTTGATTCATTATGGCCAATTTGTTTCCTCAAAAGTTGCATAAAAAAGGCATTGTTAAATGTGTTTTACAGATCAGGCTTAGTAAGAAAGTTTTCCTCAAAATCTTATAGCTAGGTGTTTTTGTACAGTTAAGAGCAAAACCAAATCTAGATGAGACAAGAGATTTTTTTGCTCTCCACAACCAATTAAGCTGCAGGCCTTAGTCCACCAATGCTGTACCACCTTTGAAACAAATGCCTGCAGCACATGTTACAATCTGTCAAGTGTCATTCCATGCACATGCATGAGCCAAGCCTTGCTTCTCTCCAGGGCATCCTTTTCCTTTCTGAGTTTGATGAAGCATGCAACTCCCTGAAGATGACCCTCTTTACTTGATGACTTTCCACCAAGTACCTCTTGTAGCCTCCCCAGATCTGCTCCTGTCAGACCTCTGCTACTTACAGGTTCTTCTGTGTTCCATCTTTGTCTTTCTCCTCCCTTTCCCTTCTCCTCCCCAAGAACCAGTGACCATTCTTGATGGCTTGAGATCAGACTGGCTTGGTGACTGACTGACTAACAGGAGATGTTAGACAAGAAACTTACACTCTGAGGGTAACAGTGGAATAGCCTTCTTCCTTGAGTGGGAATGAGAAGACTACATGGGATTATAGGTGCAATAGCACACCATAAGATATTACACAAATGTTAAAGAAAACTTACAGAAAGCAAATACAAGCATTCCAATGAGCATACAGACTATTCCTGGATTCTTGTTATTGAGAAAAATGTCTTCACAGTGCGCCTGTATAAAGACTCCACTGTAGTCTGTAGTGCTTTCATAGGCAGAATCCTCTAGCATCTTTGTCACAAGGAAGAACTTCTCGGATCTGGAACAAATGGTCTTTGATGAAGACTTTGATCAAGACTTCCCAGAAACTCCAGTGAAGGACAGTAGGAGTTGACTCAGCATCATCCATCCTTCTGTCAAAGTCCTTTCCTCTAAGACTTTTATAGTTACTAGACACTCTGAAGTTTGCAGGGAGTCTTGCATTACTGAGAATCAGCCATGCTAGTGAGAGCATGGTGGAGGATGCCAGATCTAGGGCTGCCATGTCCCGTGGCACAGTAGCAGCTCAATGTGACACTTCAGATTGGTGTAGGAGCAGTAGCTTCCTGGACAGTCTATTTTAGAACATGATTTTGAGATATTGGTTTCCAAAGCCCTCTTAATGTATGCTAATTAATGCTATT
>NW_004524635.1:11421980-11431945 GCF_000260255.1 Octodon degus
TCCACATCTTGTACAGCAATTAACCACTGGGAGGAATGTATGCTATGTGTTAATTATTGAAACTGTCCTACCAATTTGATTTGAAACTGTCTCTTTGCTATTTGTTTATCAATAAAATTATGGAAAAAAGAAGTAACTTAGAAGATGAATTCTTTCTGTCTTCCTTTCTGAATTTATAGTAGTTTGTTCTTTCCCATCATTCTTGTCATACTTGACTTTTTATTGTAATAACTTCTAGACATATTTATCTCCCCATTAAGTTGAAAGCTTTGTGGGAGACACTATGCCATTTTCATCTTTGCATTCCTCCACAGGCTTTGTAGTGCTTGGCACAAAGTAGTTGTTGAAGTAAATTTAACTGGATTCCCACAGACTGAGTTTGAATTGTTACAGGTTTTATTATCCCTGAATGTCTATCTTGTTAAATTATGCCTAAAGCATGGCATCTTTATTTGTGGGAGATTTGTTACTTTTCAAAAATATTTATCCTCATTTCTTTACTTCTGTGGGATACATTGTAGTTTAGATCTAGAGTGTCTCCCTAAAGCCTCAAGTGTTTAGAAGGTGAGTAGATCTTGGGGGTGCTATGCTCACCAGGAGGTTAAATCATTGATAAATCCGTAATTTAATGTACTATTAGAGGCAGTTCACAGAAAGAAGTGCCAGCTGACTGGGTGGGAGCTCTGGAAGAGTACATTTCCCTTCCTGGGTGCTCCCTTTCCTTCCTGCTTCCTGGTGGCCATGTGTTGAGCACCTTTTTCCTCTACCATGCCTTTCCACTGTGCCATTTCTGCTTTGGAGCCTTCTGGAGTGGACTGAATCTGTGGACCAAAACAAGCTTCTTCCTATCTAGTTGAAGGGTCAGGATGGGAACATGATAGACAGGAGTGACATATTTCCCTATGCCCAAGGGGACACTGGATTTGACGATAAGGCCGCTATCAGCCAATGAGGGATACAGTGCCATATCCACTGTCTTTCAATATTGTGCTAATCTATGCCATTTGGTCAACAAGGTATTGGCAAATGTGATATGGACAGACTCTTGAAATTATCTTGTGCCTCTGCCTCTTTTATAAGGACAGCCTTCAGATGGTCACAAGTTTAAAGGAAATGAGATTCACAGAGCAGAGAGCCATTCTGCTCTGCATCCAGCCCAGATTGCCATCTATCATCACCCCCATCCCCAAAGATGTGCCAATATACGTGCCAATTAAAACTGTGGGCTTGTTTGTTTCACGGTACTACTGTGGCAATAAGTCATGTTTCTGCAAAGAAAAAAAGACAGTTTACTTTTTCAAAGAAGATTTTAAGTATTAAAAGAAAATTGCACCCAGTTATGAAATTATATGACTTCCTCTAATTCATAACTTTCCCTCATATACAGCTTCCTTCCTGAGACACCTTTCTTTCTATTCTATAGAAATACAATTCTCTGGTGCACCAGCTATTTTCTAACTCTAGATTAACACTCTTTGCTCCTTATCAATGGATGTTCCCAGGAAGTTTGCTTTTCTTTTCCTCCTTTAAGTAGCATTTTCAGGTACGTGTTTGGTTGTCTTTACTCTCATTTAAGTATTACTTTAAGGAACTTGAATTACTCTTCATGGAAGACTTCTAATTTTTATCCCTAGTCTTAACCTTTTCTTATGTTCTTCTAAGTAATAAATATAGTCATTTTACAAATCATATACATTTCATTTAAGCTTGCAATTGAAATAGCTGTGTCTTTGATAAACCCTCCAAGTTTCTTTTCAATTTTGTAGAACTTTGAAAGCTAAAAGAACATTATTTAGAATATTTTTTGTAAGCAAAGAGAGTCTTTGGTAAGGTGATTTTGCCCTGAATGCATTCTCTAATTTCAGGGTGTTTTTTCTCATTTGAGACAGAAGATTACTTGCAACTCAGGCAGGCTCTCAGTTCACTATGAAGCCCAGGTTGGCCCCAAACTTGCAGTGATCCGCCTGCCAGAGCCCCCTGAGAGTTGGGATTACAGGGATCTACCATCATGCCCAGCTCAGAATTCCTACCATATGCATTTCTGAAGAAATTATGAGTAGGCTGACAATACATAGAGTGTGGAGCCTCACCTATACTAATAAAGACGATTTGGGGAATAATCATTTCATAGGGAAAGGAGGACAGAAAAACAATAAGCCATTCCCACATTGATCAGCAAAGGTAAAGACTAATTTTTTTTTTTTTTTGCTGCACTGGTCAAAAATTTATGGCTAATAAAAATGTAAGCAACAGTAATTCAAACTGGCAAAATAGGGATTAAAATTTACCATGCAGAACTCTGTGCATAAAAACATTTTTGCGCTGAGATTTCTTTTGCCATTCTAAAAGGATCTAACACCATCAGTTTTCATATAGGCATTTAATGAAGAGACCCTGGACATAAATTCTGAATTGTAAGCTTTATTTACTCATTTAATAAAGCTCTAGGGTTCTCCTATATTTCACTGAATTACTAGCACACTGTGTATTACTGAGAGATGTTTTATCATGGGTAGCAACAAGAATTCTGAGCAAAGCCTTCAGGGAGAAGGTAGATAGAGACTATCAGAGTTCCCAACTAGCTGCTGAGCTAAAAGTGACTCTGAGAATATTTATTTGGTGACTTCTTGGGCATGAACTACAAGCTTACAAAACATTTGTGGGGTTTACTGATGAAAACAAGTGGATAAATATTCTTCCAGGTATTCAGGGTAAGCAGCAGACACACACACACACACACACACACACACACACACACACACACACACATTCCGTTAAATGCAGAACCTGTGAGATTTTTATGTGTTTATTTTTGCTGCCTGGTGCATTTTAGTCCTCATACTAGTTGGGATTTTTGTGTGTGCTAGTGAAAATGGGCTAAGCTTTTTCCCTAGCTGTATACCTGATCCTTGTTCTTCACCTATATGTTATTAAGCCTACATTAAACTGTATTTAATTGAAAATATAAAGACAGTGGACTACAGTGATTAAAAGGGGGCCTGGAGATAAATATTTTAGAGAAGTCTGTGGATGAAAGAATGAACAGAGAGGAACTGATTTTATTTTACTAGCAGTGTGTCAAAAAGTCAAATGGAATGCTTTTCTACACTATCCTCACAATAGAGCACACCTCTCCTCGCACCACTGCAAGTGACAAACCAAAAATTCTCTTAAAAGAGCTATGGTATGAGATTTTAGATTGAAGACATTTTCTCTGCTTGAACAATAAAAGGATACATGCTAGAAATTCATTTCAGAGATACAATTTGATAGATTCTTGACCAAATTTAACCATAGTTAAGTCTTTTAATAGTTCTGCTAATTTATTCTCCCAATGTGTGAGTGTAAGAAAAATGCATTCAGAGACTGCTGCATTCCAAGTGGAAAACTAGCTCCCTTTAAATTGAAGAGTAATTCAGGGTAGAGTTTCCAATCTTACCTGTTAGTTTTCATAAAGCCCTGCTCTCCAGTTATAATGTTTCTCAGCAACTTGATAAATGGTGGCATAGAGAAATGTCCTATAATAGAGGGACATGACTCAGCACCCAGAAGAGTGTAAAACACAAAATAGGTATCGATAGACATTTTGAAGGCTGGAAAGATTCAAATGAGAACTGTATCCCTCTAATCACCTCTTCCAGCCATGCTTTGCCACTTCATGCAGAGGTGACTACTCAGGACTTCACTAGCTGGCCCACCACCTACCACCTGGACAACCAGCTCCCAGCATTCATTGAAAAACAGTCCCCCATCCTGAGCTAGACAAGTGATATTACATTTGAGTAAAGCAGTCTCCACTGTGACACTGCCTGCCTCCCCAAACAATGGGGCATTGCTGCTTCTAGGGTATCCTACTAGGTGCACATTTTCATAAGAAAGAGAGCATGATTCAATGATAGACAGTACAAAATGCCTAAGCTAAGATCACCTTAAAATTTTGATTTTTTAAAATTTTAAATAAACAGTGATTTGGCCCACTGAACACTAAACTGCAGCTTATAATACCAAGTCTGCTAGATTTGCATAATAAAGTACAGACTGTCTCTACCATGGTAACATTAGAATTACAGTTCTTATCTTCCCTAAAATGCCTTTCTTATTAAGTCACTCTTAACCTAGAATCTCCTGCATAGGTCACCATTCATAGAAGGCAAGTCTCCCAGCCTTTCCAAGACACAAAAACCTGCATAAAACGATGACCCTGGGAATCACTATAACAAACTCAATCGCACTCTCAGGATGAGCAGTCATATTTTTTTAACGTTTCCACAGGTGGGATGCACAAGGAAGGTCAGAACTGCTACATGTCTAGCAAACCACTGTAAGCATGTAAGTATGTCACCTGAAGGGGTGGCACATCAGTTCACACCAATTCACTGGTTAGTCATTCAGCAAGCATTTGTGATCCAACTACTGTGTGGTAGAAATGGCGCAGGGGAACAAGAGGAAGGAAGAACAGTAGCCACCTACTGTATTACTAAACACTGTACTTCAGGCTGGGCTTTGTTGGTGTGGAAACTCCAGCCCAAGGCCCCACTCGCAGAACCACAGACGCATTTAATCCTCTGCTATCATACTCTTAACATTCTAGAAAATTCCAGAACAAGAAGTCCTGTGTTCTGTCTTGCTGTGGGTTTCTAACAGCAAAGCCAGGCTGGGAGACTGCAAGTCAGTATGGCTAGCCCTAGTATGACAGGTTTGATGCTGTCCTCATCTCTCTCTCTATACTAATCTTTGTTACAACACAGGGATTATAAGAATAATACCTGAGTTAACATTTATCAGCTCTTTTCTTTCACTGGTAATTTCTCACTCCCTCTTTCTCTGGTCTGTCAGTTGACTTGATCTTTCCCACATTCAAACAGATGCTACAATACAGGGCCAATTTACAGGGAGAAAATGATTCACAGAAGGATGTGGAAAGGGTATAAATACTCAGATGTTAGAAAATACTTCCTGGGCAAGGCAGGAGCCCAGCCTAGTTTTAAGGTACAAACAGACATAAAACTGCGTTATGCACTAGTTGAAAGCTGTAAGTAGCTTCGAGAAGACTGGATCATTGCTATGTTTTTAGGAGGAGAAAATAAGGATATACATGTACATGTGTATGTATAGGCATATATGTGCATGCATATTACATATCTATACACATACATACAGATATATACACATATATGTATATATCTGGATCCTCAGGAAGAAGTTGCTCCAGAGGCAAACCTTCAACAATAAAGAGGTAGTGGGCCAGAAAAGCAAGAGGCCAGGGACTGGAGGAGCTACTGGAACAAATTCAAAGAAGTAAGCATATAAGCTTTCATTTTCATTATCCTGAATTTCATATTTTCAAATTAGGATGCTACAGTAGTAAAGTTTATGGAAATAGTCCAAAATCTGAAAACTCTGGAATCGGCAATTCTTCAGATCTCAAGCATTTTGGAGACACATGAGCTGTGATTCTGTGGGTGAAGGAACTGCAGCCCAGGGCGGGAAGGTGTTTAGCCAAAGGGCACACTACAGAGAAGCAATGAAGGTTGGAGTTGAGCCTGGATTCCTGCCCACCAGCCCATATGTTCAATGACAGCCATGTGTTTGTCTTCAAGTAAAGACAGCAGCAGGTGCCTTGCTCAGGTAAAGTGCAGGTGGAAGGGTGAGGATTAGCAGGAGACAGGATGAGAAAGTTTAGTTAGATTGGAATAGGAATTACTAGAGTCTTCTCTAGGGCAAGGGGAAAACTTAAGAGAGACACAGTCAGGATCATATTTAGCCAATCTATTACTTATCATGGTGTGCAGGGCTCTCTGGAGAGGACTAAACAGAAAGGCAACAAAAGAGGCATTTTGTGTTTACAGAGTCCCCAAAGCATGAGGTAAAATAAAGAGAGCAAATAATAATGAGAGCTAGCGTTCATCAAGTATTTACCTTGACCCAGGAACTGTGCCAACCAATATGCTGTCATTCAATCCTGATCAAATGAATGCACAGAAGTACTTTTTATTTTTTCCTGAGGTTGATAAGAAAAAAGCAGAAAGAAAATTGGCTTAAAGAACTTGCTCAAGTTGTCCATTCACATAGCCCATGAGTGGCAGAGGCATTACTGTGTTTAGTTCCAAAACCAGTGATTTCAAGTCCAATAAAAATTCTAATAAGATATTTTCTTAACTTAAGGGGGGAAGGCCCTAAAACACAAATGAAAAAAATTAAAATGTATATCATATTAAAGAATGTTATCTATTTTCATAAAAGAGCCAGAAGGATTCACTTGGCAGATTTGAAAACTCATTATGAAGAATCACCAAATCTTCGGTTACTATTGAGATAGGGATGTCCATGCTCACCACTTCTGTTCAATACAGTACTGGACATGTTAGCTGTAGCAATCAAGCAAGAGCAAGAAGTGGAAGGGACATATGCAGGAAAGGAAGAAGTGGTGCTACTATTTGCAGATAATGTAATTCTTTACATAAAAGACCCAATAATTCCACCAAAAACTTCTAGAATTGATAATCAGACTCAGCAATGTAGCAGGATGCAAAGTAAACACAAAATTCAACAGCAGTCTTATACACAAATAATGAGCTCATCTAGAAAGAAATTGGGAAAACAACACCATTCATAACAACATTGAAGAAAACTTAAATACTTAGGAATTACATAAGTTAGGGAAGTATAATACCTCTCAAATGAAACCTCTACTACTCTGAAGAAAGGAGATCAAAGACAACATCAGAAAAATGGAAAGATACCTCCTGTTCCAGGGTAGGCAGAATACTGTCAAAGTAGCCACATCGCCAAACTGATATATACATCTAATGCAATCCCAATCAAAATACCAAGATCATTCCTGAAATATATAACAAAAATTCCAAGAACAATACAACTATTCATACTCAACTAGAAGACCGTGTGTATAGCAAAAACAATCCCAAGCAAGAAGAGCAAAGCAGGAGGCATCACAATCCTGGATTTCAAGTCATACTACAAAGTTACAGTGACTAAAAAAACAAAAAACAAAACTCAGCATAGTAGTGGCATAAAAGCAGACACATGGACAAACGGAACAGGACAGAGGATCACAGAAACAACCCTAGGCCATAGTCAGCATCCTGATCTTTGATAAAGAGTCCAAAAACATATGCTAAAGGAGAGACGAACTCTTTAGCAAGGGTGCTGAGAAAACCGGCTGCCCACACACACCAGATGGACTCTAGACCCTGTTTCTCAACATGTAGTATCAAAGTAAAGTTAAAATGGAACAAAAATTTAGATACTTAAATATAAAAACTTAATCTGAAAAAATAGTTAAAACTCTTGAAGATATAGGCATAAGTGAAGACTTTTTGAACAGAAACCTAATTGTACAAGAAATAATATCAAGAATCAACAAATGGAATTTTATAAGATTAAAAATCTTGCCTACCTCAAAGGGATCAACTTACAGAGCAAGGAAAAGAAACATACTAATAGAAAACAAGGAAACAACATAGAGAATATGAAGAAAATAATTTGTCCAGCTGCTCCTCCAAGGACTAATATCTAGAATAAATAAAGGAGAACTCAAAGAAAATAGAGTACCTCAAAATGAAAGACTCAGCAAAAATGGGCAAGTGAAATGAAGAAGTACAAGTGGACAATAACACAGGAAAAAATATCAATATCTCTGGATACTAGACAATACAAATTAAAACAACACTAATATTCCATAGTACTCCAAAAAGAATGACTATCATCAAGAAATCAATAATAGCAAATGCTGACAAGTCTGTAGGGAAAATGTTCCCGACACTGTTGGTGAGAATGTAAAAACGTAAACTTGTGTAACCAGTATGGAAATCAGAGTGGAGAATCCTCTAAAAGCTAAGGCTAGAAATACCTTCCTACCGAGGTTTTCCCCTACTAGAGGCCTTCCTGAAAGAATTAAAGATGTGTTCTTGCAGAGATACATGCAGACCTGTGTCTAGGACAGCACAGCTCACAATCGCTGTGTTGGGGGTGCCCCATGGCATAAAGAAGGATCAACTTGAGTCATCTGTAGGAAGATGGACGCAACTTTGGAAACATAATGTGGAAAGAAATAAATCACACACAGAAGCTTAAAGATCACATGGTCTCTATTGTAAAATAAATCAAAGATATAAATGCATTAAACAGAAAAATAAAAATAAGGAACAGAGCAACAGAACTTTTACAAACCAGAGGGGACCAAGAGGTGGCGGGTGTGGGGTGCAAACAGAAGAAGGGGCGAGAGGAATCTGGCTGTGCCAGCTGCACACGCTGGCTACACAGAGATGCAATCACCGGGCGCCACAAAGGTGTGCCAACAAAACGTTTTTAAATTAGAAAAATAAGTCTTTTGTTCCTCGCATGAAAACGAAATGCAGATCAACATGACACATTGGAATGTTCAGAAATGGATTGACATGTTTTTCAGTATTTAACACATGATAATTCAAGATTCCCATAAAAAAGTATCAAGAATTATTTAATTATTTAATCAAACTGAAATAACTGGATAATTTGGGAAACATAATCAGCTTAGATCCATATTACACACTGCACACAAAAATATCCTTCACATGGTATAAAGAGTTAAATACAAAATGTTCAATGACAGAAAAATCAGCAGGAGATGGAATGGAATATTTATCAGATTTGTGAAAGAACAGTAACTTCAGCTATGAAGCGCTGGAATAAATCATGAAGGAAAAGACAGGCAGATTTGAATACATAAAAAATTTAAAACTCTGTACAATAAAAAAGTAAAAATAAAAACTATTCTGAGGGCAATATTTGCATTCCATGTGACAGAGCTTTAAAACCCAAATGACATATATATGCTCATTCAAATTTATAGTGAAAACAGTAGATCTCAAAATATAAATATGTAAAATAGGAAAAAATGAATACATAGAGAAACACAATCAGTAAAGAAGATAAAAAGAAAGCGTTCAACCCGTGAACAGTCAATACTGTGTAAAGCAAAGCAAATTTGAGGTAGGAATTTTCATCTTTCTGAATAATTCTTCCCAGCTCCCCTGGAAACATCCAACATAGCTGTGGTTAGATTGAACCCAGTGTGTCCAATCCTTAATGATGGTCTTGTAAATGGATAGAAGCTTCCTAAAACATCATAACATAAACCCGCAGTCAGCCTTTGCTGCTTAGCAATTACGTTTAGAGCACTTTATCTTCAGGAAAAATAAACAGTAATAAGAGTTATATGAGCATGAAGACGTTCCTCTGTATTGTTTACGGCGGCAAAATAGTAGAAATGACCTGAAAATCCACAGGTACAAGAATGACTACATAAACTCTGAGGACACACACTGTTATATAGGCTACGACATGGAGCTTTTCTTTTCTGTAGTATAAGGAGATCAATGAGAGGAAGAAAGAGACAAGCAGCCTGAGGAGGAAACGATGTTATGAGAAAATTATGCCATCTGTTTTCTTTGTCAAAGCCTATGCAGGGTTATCAATTGAAGGGAGCATTATATTAGAGGAAAAAATAATGAAACTTTGAGAAAGACAGGAAAAGAAGAAAGAAGGGGAGAGCTGGGGAGGACGGAGACGGCGGTGGGACTCCAGGTGGGACCGACCCTTGAGCTTCAAAGAACTCCAAGGGCAAACGTGGAGGAGACCTCCACAGTGACAAAGGATCCGACTTCCTCTGAAGCAAAGATGAAGAGAAACAAGACAGTGTTTGAAGTCCAAAGAAGGAACAATTTGATCCTTGGAGAATGCCTTGCTCAGGAGGCCTTCCTGCGTCCGGAGGGCCGGGTGTCCCCCAGGGCTCTGGTGCTGTGAGTCTGGAACATTCAAACAGCATCCCTTCAAGCCTGCGCTGAGCATGTTATTTTCTAGCCACGAAGGGAGAAATGAGCCGAAAGGCCACCAGGGGGCAGGTTTGGCTCTGACAAAGGAGCTTCAAAGGCAGAGAAAAGTTTTTTGTTTTTTTTTTTTTTTTT
>NW_004524635.1:11432050-11440511 GCF_000260255.1 Octodon degus
GGGGCAATTTCCTTAATGGTAGTGTTGCGGATATGAATTTTGCTCCATAAACTCAGGTGCGTAAGAAATGCCACCGTATTTTATTTCTTTTAAATAAAATTAAATCCAACCTCCAGCTACAGTCCTACTAGGCCACAATGAATGTCAACCTCAGTCATAATTATGGCTCCCATAGCCCCAGGGGTCCTGCAGAGGTTTTGGGGGTCTTGGCTCATACTAATGTTTACGACCTTGGACCATCCTTGTTACCAGTGAAATACGATCTGAAGCCCTATGATTCCTTGGTACACTGTGGCTGTGCTGTACCCTTCCTGCTCAGACTATGGAAGAAGTTCCAGAGTCTGTAACTAATACAGCACACACACACACACACACACACACACACACACACACCCCTCAAGTCTAGACACCCCCATGGGATCTCCAAAGCAGGGCAGCTGAAGGTGTTTCCTACTGCGGAATTCTTGCCCTCTGCACTCCACTGTTACGTGTATCTCCTCCCTGCCTTGCACATCCTCTTTGCTTTCCCTGCCATATCTTCATGGGTCAATTTAAGCTTTCAGAAAAATCTAAGAAAAGAGAAACCTTCAGGGTACATGAATTAAATGAGAGGCTTGGACTCTAGAGGCCAATCTCACTCTTGGGATAGAGAAAAGAGACAACAGAAATATGTCTGTGCGTCTTAATTGTGCTGCTTCACGACCTTCACGATCTTCCCAACCGAGCTACAGTCCTTAGAACACCTTCTATCAGGGTATGCAGGAGGCGGTGAGCTTCGCTTTTTGGCAGATGACGCAGAGCTCAGGCCGTCCTTGGATCTGAACATGGGCTGGTGGTGGCCAGTAGACCAGCTGTCGTGGGACAACAAGCACTAAGAAGAGACACACCCTCCTCGTGAGGGGCTCCCAGAACACAGGGACAGAGATAGATATTTGAGGAAAGATAAATACAGGCCAGAGCTGCAAACTAGAAGCCTGACTGCCAACACATTGGCAGACTTAAAATTTTTAAATCATTTTGCCAGCATGTAAAATATGAAAAACAAAGGAGAATTGATATAAATACCTGGGACCTAGCTCTTCCTAAAAAAATGGGACGATCTGATAATCCAGACCTACATTCCCACTCAGAAGGTGAGTGATGCTCTTTGTAGCTGGCGCTGGTGTTCTGCAGTTTCCCCTAGTCCCTATCACATTCTTCCCAGCCGACGTTCCCCATTTATGGTACTTGTTCAGCTGATATAGGAGTTTGGGTTGCCATTCCTGAATAAGTAAACTAAATAATAAGCAGGGAGAGCAGTAAGCATTCCTCAAACATTTAATTAAAATCTTGCGTTTCCTCAGTAGTGACCTTCGGATATTTAGAAATTCAGAATTCTGTTAGTTGAACTTTATAACATGAGCAGAGAGTAAAGAAACTGAGAGCTTTCAGTAATAAATATGGCTCACACAGAAATATTATAGGCAGAGACAACAGCACTCTGACAAAGAGCTGAGTGCTCTCAGGACTCATGCAAGTGTCCAGAATAGCAAACCCAAGTCACAGAAAGATGTTTGCAAAACACAGCACTAGCTGTGTCCCTTGACCCCATTTCCGCCATAACTGCTGAGGATGTCCAGTGGATCATCCAGTCCCTGGTGAGCAAATGTTGCCTGCCATGCTGGGGCACAAGGGGCACCCACACAGAAACCCCTCTTTCAGCGCCAGCCTCATCCCAACCACAGGCCCACAAACTCAGCCTCATCTCACAAGGATATCAGCTTCAGTATGTTCAAGTTCAGTTTTCAACAGAAAAGCTAACTTCAGAACTTCTTCCTTGATGAGTTAGAATAATCTAACATAAATAAAAAACAGAAGGCTTGTGAAACTTAGGGGAGAAATCTAAAGATAATAAAAATTATTTTAGAGGACATCTGCACTTGCTCGGCTTTCACTGGAAGTTCAGGTTACCCATGACAATCCCACATTTAAACTTTAAAAAGCTCGATAAACAAGGAAATCAATTAATAACAATTCAAAAAGTGTATTCTGGGACATGGGAGAAGATGGCTTAGTAAACTCCAGCAGCCTATCACAGTCTCCCAAGAACATGGAATTACAACACATGGAAATCGACAAGCAAATGAAGAGCAAGGGAAGCAAAAAGGAGTTGACAGTTAACCTGAACACACACACACACACACACACACACACACACACACACACTCACGGAAGTACATAATGCTAACCCAGGTTCCCACGCAGGAAGCCTCCTCTCTATAAATTCAAGGTAAGCTGGGTCAGGAGGAGACCCAGGGAGGAACAGTGGACCAGTCCAGCAGCTCTAGCTCCAAGAACACCCAGTGATTGTTAACTGCAAATACAGTGTGGGATTACACTGGGAGAGTAATTCTTTCCACATGGTAGGGTAGAGTTGGAGAATGAATTGATGCCAACGCCTGCAATATGTGGGAGTGGCAAATCAGGAGTTATTTTGGGAATGGCTTAACTGTTTAAGACTCAGCACTCACAGAATAACTACATTTCAAGCATTCTGGCAGGAACCTACCACAGTGACTGGTTGGGAGATGGCCACCAGAGACAACCTCAGAGATGGGAAGACTAGTCACAGACCCCCTGAGAACTTTGAGCAGAATTGAGCTCAGGCTTGGAAGGACATGGCAGTCCCACCTTTATGGTGCAACCCTAGGCCTACTGCATGTAGTTTTGGAAGCATCTGGGTATGAAAATGCTGGCATGAGGTCCAGTGATCTGCTTAGCTCACCCCTCTGCTTTCCATGCCTACTTCGAGCCCTGAGCTCAGTGGCATCTATACCTACTCCAGTCTGCCAGAGTGATCAGGGTGCTTCCTCAGCTTGAACAGCTGCCGTAGCCTAGAACGCTAGATGGCTGGAACAAGGGGAGAGGCACTTCAGATGCCCACAAGCCACTGAAGCTAAGTGCATGTAGCTGTTACTTGGAGTACACAGAGGGACACTAACACTAAAATCTGCAGGAGTGGATGTGACCCCAATTCAGACACCAAACCATTGATTGACCTTTTACTGCTGAATTCTATTGGCAATGGTGGTACAGTTATTACATTTAATATACATTTACTGTATATTAATATTTGGTTTGTCTCTGTGTTTGTATTATTATTAGATATCTTTTTTATTATTAATAGTAGTACAGATGAATTTTTACTGATTTTTATGTAATGTTAATGTCCAGTTTGTCTTTGACTATTATTATTACTGATATGCTTCCTACTGTCAGTAGTGGCATATTACCAGTAGTGTTTCTATTAACTGATGTTTATGCCAATGTGTGATTCATCTTTTTGTCATCAATATTACTATGGCCTGTTTTCTCTTATGTCATGTAGGATATCAAGCTCCCAAAATATTGCACACTAAAGGGAACCTCAAATATGTTGAGTAGATGGAAGAGGGGCACAAACAATAAAACATAACCAAACACAATGACACATCACAGGAGAACAGATTCTAACTGGAGGTTTCTACAGTAGTGACAGTGTTTCTACCCTAACTGGTCTTCAGCCCACTCCTCAAAATCAATAGAAATAGGAGAAAGCAAGAAAAACAGAGAAAGATACCACTCTAAACACTTGACTCCCCAAAAGATGATATCATGACCACTAAAAAGGAGGAAGATACAGGCAAAGAACTCAAAAACAAAATTCTCAAAACATTTGAGGAGATCAAAGAAGAAACAGATAAGCAAATTCACAAAATATTTAGTGAGTTTAAAGATTGTTTTACTAATCAGGTAAAAGATTTTATTAATAAAATGTTTGATGATTTTAGAAAAGAAACAAACAACAAATCAAGTTAAAAGAGACAATACAAGATGTGAAAGAAAAGGTTAATAAAGAATTAGAAGTTATAAAAATAAAATATATAGTTAATTGCAAAAAATTGAAAAGAAATCATGACTAGCAGATTTGACTAATATGAAGAGAGTATCAGAAATTAAAGACAAAGTGGAACTACATGTTTCTCCTTTTTTTTCTTTTTTTCTGTATTAGGGAAGGATCTACAGGGTACTCATGGTCTCACCACTAGACTGGGTTTATAGTGATCCACCTGTTTACAGCCTCCCAAGAGCTGGGATTACAGCCACACACCACCACACCCAGTCTTGGAACTACATGTTAAATAAACTCATAATCTCAGTAATGCACCCAAAATGATAAAACACTATGCAAGCTGAAGATGATTCAAAAATTAGAATTTTAGAAATAAAGGAAAAATCAAAACAAGACTAAAAAAAGGTTTCCATGTATATTCTATGAATTAATAGAGCAAAATTTTCCAAATCCAGGGAAAGAATTTAATATGCATGTACCAGAAGCATATAAACCCCCAAATACCCAGAGAAACAAAAGAACCTCTCTGTAATACATCATAATCCAAATTCAATAAATGAGAGGATACTAGATGCTGTTAGACAAAATATCAAGTTATTTAGAAAGGCATGCCTATAAGAATTTTAGTAAATTTCTCAGAACAATCTTTAAAGGCCAGGAGAGCTTAAAACAGTTTTTCAAGTCCTGAAACAAAACAATTGTTAACTCAGACCTCTGAATCTTGGAAAAGTAGCCCTTCAAAATTGACAGAGAAGTAGGCTTTCCATGATGATTAAAAAAACAAACTACATGACCACTAGACTAGTACTGCAGATAATAATCAAAGGAAGTCAAGACATAAACAGGAAGGACACAGCACCAGAAAGATCAAAGAAAAGTATGCATCTAACTGCAAGAGTAGCTAAACAAAAAGAAAAAATCAAAAAGATCAGCACTATAAAAATAATTCAGTCAAAGGATTCAATGAATGCTTTACAATAACTCTCAATGTCAGTGGTCTTAACTCCCTAGTCAAAAACACAGACTGGTGGACTGGATGAAAAAGTGAATTGCAATCATACATGGCCTACAGCAAACACATCTCATCCAAAAGAAAGATCATAGGCTAAGGGTGAAAGGATGGAAAACAATATTTCATGCAACTGGAGCTCCAAAATAACCAGGGGAAGCTATTTATCTTCAGACATACAGACTTTAAGCCTGTTATAACAGAGATGTCCACTATGTATTGGTAAAGGGAACCATTCAGTGGAAAGAGATAATAAGTGTAAATATCAATACACCAGTGTTGATACAACCAATTTCATGAAACAAAAGCATTAAAAATAAATGGACAGACAGCAAAATAATTACAGCAAGGGACTTCAATATCCTTTCACAATAAGGATGGCCAACCAGAAAAAAATTAGTTAAGAAATACTGGAGTATAACCATATTATTGAATAAATGGATTTAACAGATACCTACACAGCATTTCATCCACCAAAAATAAAAAACATTTTCCCCAAAAGAACATGATATTTTTTCAAAACACACCATATCTTAGATCATAAAACCTGATTAAATACACAACTGAAATAATCCCTTGTGTACCATCAGATCATAGGTGAATAAAGCTAAAAATCAAAAACAAAATTTTGATTCATTTTGCTTGTCCATTTTTTGATCAGGCCTTTTTATTTGGGAGGGCCTACTATTTTTGTGTTCATTATATAGTCTAGGTATGGTTCTTCTGTCTGAGGAATTACTACCAAAATTTTCTTCCCATTCTTAGTTGTTCATTCTGCTATGCAAAAGTTTTGTAATTTGTCCATCAACAAATGAATGGATAAAGAAAATGTGTTATTTATACACAGTGCAGTACTGCTCTGCCATGAAGAAAGATAAACTTGTCATTTGCAGGAAAGTGAATGAACCCAGAGAGTATGTTAGGCAAAATAAATCAGATACACAAGTTTAAATGTTACATCGTCTCTCTTAAATGAGAAATGCAGATTACAAATAAAGAGTAAATAAAAAATACATAATAGGAAGTAGGTTAATAAAGCTTGCTCAAAAGGGAAAATGATTAAGAGATGGAGGGTGGAGGGGAAGGCAAGGGCAGGTAAGGAATGAAAAGAAGTCATTGGGATGTGTTACACACATGTACCAGCTTCATATAAGGAATATGAACTATGTTATACAAACATGTTCCAAAAAAGAAAAAAAAGGGAAGCAAATTAAGAGATGGGCAGATAGAAGGATGAAAGGAAAAGAAAGGGAAGGACAAAAAGAATTAAGATATGATATGATATGATATGATATGATATGATATGATATATATGCCACCTTTCCATAAGGAATGTCAACATTATATACTAAACACATGTACAAACAAACAAACAAACAAAATTAAAGATATTCACAGCAAAGAAACCACAGAAACTACACAATCACTTGGAGATTAAACAACACGCTATTGAATTAGCAATATATCACAACGTTATATCCAAGTGGAACACCTACAGCTGGAATGTGCCCATTAAAGGAAGTGAATCAATGCAAATAAGTAACCTAATGATACATTACAAAGATCAGAGTGGAAAGTAATGAAATTGAGACTAAAAATAGTCAGTGAAAGGAATTGGCATTTTGAAATAAACAGGAGTGATAAGCTCTTAGCCAAACCTACCAAACAAGGGTGGAGGGTGGCGATATGTCAGTCTACTTAGAAATGAGAAAGGCAAGGGCCGGCCAAATAGCTCAAAGAATTAAATCGGCTGCTTAGATGCAGGGGCCGCCAGAACCAGCCCAAGCCCAGTCCTGGCAAGTGTGTGAGAGAGCATCCGTGCTCCCCTGGACCAAGCCCAGGCCCGCCGCGTGAGTGAGACCTTCCACCACATTCTTGGGACCTCTCCAGACCCAGCCCAAGCCCAGGCCTGGTGAGTGTTGCACTGAAGCTCTACACCAAAGATCAGAGGACAGTGCTACACAAAATGACAAAGAGAAGGAGCAAAATGCAACCCCAGACACAAAGCCCATTCAGAACAAGTACAGAGGACACTAGCACAGAACAAATTGGGAATCACAGCTGAAATGTCTGAATCAATAGCATCTGAAGTAAAGAAGCAGCCTCAGAAAGGTATAGAGGAACTCAAATCAGAAATAACCTCTGAAATAAAAAAAGACATCATTGAATTAATAGCCCCTGAAGTAAAAAATCAAATGCAGAAACATATAGAGGAAATCAGATCAAAAATAATCTCTGTAGTAAAGAATTAATAACTGCTTCTCAAAAAGACACCAATTTAAAAAAAAAATTTAAAAAGATGCAGGGGCCAGGAGTTTGATCCTGGGGCGTGCTGAGATGGCGATTGGGACTGGGAGTTGTGTTGTGTTCCTGTAATCCCAGCACTTGGGAGGCTGTAAACAAGAGGATCACTATGAGTCTGATCTATACAGTGAGACCCTGTACACTCTGTCCTAAATACGATAAATAAATAAAATGCAACAACAACCACCACAAAGAAATGAGAAAGGCGAATTCATAACACCACTGAAACCCAGAATACTGGGTTATAAGAAACTACTTCAAAGCTATTATTCAATGAGTTGCAGAATCTAGAAGAAATGGAGAAATTCCTACATAAATATCAATTACAAAAACTAAGTCAAATGTTATAGGTACCAACTTCTCATGATAAATACTTTCATTACATGCTACAAATACATATTAATTAAAAAAAGTTTCAAAGCTCCAAAAGCCAAAAACAAAAACCAAAAAGTGTCCTGTGAACTCCATGAGACTATTCCCACTGCACATGCTATCTAGTAAGACTTCTGTTGGAAACTTCTTTTTGATTGAAGTTTTATAAAGCTAAGAGAGTTTATGTAGACAGACTATGACTAATTCAAACAGAAAAATGAACATAAAGCTGTACAACATCCAAAGTACTTGGTATCCTTTAGCAAAAGGGGTAACACAGCATCCTGACCTGATTTATGAAGGCTACTACCACATGGGACATGTTTAAGTGGCTGCTTGGCCTTTTATTGCAGAGGATACAAAAATAAAACTGATCACATCTAGAGTATCTAACAAACTGTACGTAATATCACTATTTGAGAGAATAAATAAACTAATAGCATTTTATCTTAGATTTTAGTAGTATGCAAAAGGACCACACAGGACTTACGCATCAGGAAATTTATTGATTAATTGTTTTTGAAATCGCCATCTCAGAAACTATTAGAACAAGGGAAGCATCTCAACTTACATTTAGAAATATCTTATTTATTTAAAAGAAATTTTCATACCAGATTCTGCTTAAATATGAATGAATTTTAAAGTAAGTACATCTTGAAAATGAGTTATATCCATTAAAAACAAGATTTTTAAAAAAATATATTAAAATTTTATACCATAAAATTTAAAAAGGATCTTGGTTTGGAAATTATTTTTAAAATCCTGCTGTACTTTTAGAGAAATACATGTTTTTCATTTACAGTCCAATAACGAGTAATTGGATATACCATTAAGGCAGATGGTAATGGAAAGGAAATCAGAATTTTCAAACATATGCAGGAGTTCTCCAAGTCTTCATGATGCTG
>NW_004524635.1:11441576-11443648 GCF_000260255.1 Octodon degus
AGACAGAGACAGAGACAGAGACAGAGAGAGGAAGAGAGAGATTTTTTAAAAAGAAGTGATAAATTACATACTGTATCTGGGAACATGTAATCAGAGAAAATAGTTCGCAAATTGGTCAGGTATTGTATATCATGATATGCAAAGACAATCTTCTCTGGTACTAACAGCAAAGCTTACCCAGGCATGGTGGTAGAGTCTTGTAATTCCAGCATTCCTGAGGCAGGAAGATCACAGTGAGTTGTAGGCCAGTTTGGGGTACATAGTGAGTTTAAGGCCAACCTGAACTATATAGATAAACCCGGTGGCAAACAACAACAACGACAAAATAGTTAACACATCTCTTCATAATCAAAAGTGTAGCTGGGCACTGTGGCATGTGCCTGTGATCTGAGCCTTTGGGAGGCAGAGAGGCAAGATAATGGGTAGTTAAGGACAGCCAGAACCATGACAGAATGACAACAAAAAATAAAACCAAACAAAAACACTCAAAATGTAAAATTTACACTTAAAAACATACTTTTTGTGTCTTTAAAATGGACATGCTGTATTTATAAAGTAACAATCTTAGCCTAAAAACAGTAGACAAATAGTAAGGTGAATGACCATGTCTTTTTAACTGTTAGGTATTTACAATCAAGTTAGCTAGCCCTTGTCTACACAGGCACGCAAGGAAGTCTGGGGCTTCACTGCATCAGTAATTCTATACTTCAGCTAATTATTATTTTCACAAAATTTATTACTATTTTGCAAAAGTAGTATAATTAATTATAGAAAATTAAGAAATTGCTAAGAAATGTAAAAGGAAAGAAAAATCATCTGTGATTTTTTTTTTCTCTAGAAGTATTTTGGTGCTGATTATTCTTGATCAAAGTATATGTACATTATTCATATGTATATAGTTATATGTACACATATAAACATAGTTTTTCAAAATTAGTATTAATTATCATGGCTGACTTCTAACCTGTTTTTTTCAATTTATGATATATCCTGAATACATTATTTTTGAATGGAATTTAAATTGCCTGAACACAATAAATTTGCATATAAATTGTATACTATAATTTAAGCATCCCAAATAGTTGAGTAACTACTTCTAAAATATTTGATACCTTAAATAATATCTACGAACTTCTGAATAGCTTTTCACCCCTTACGATTTTAAAATGATTCAAAAGGATACTTTATAAAAAATGGAATGTGGGATAAAGATATATAAAATTCAGGTATTTGATGTGTAGTATAAAGTTGCTGTTTAGAAAAACAGTATAATTTATATGCCCATAAGTAGTTTAGCAGAATCAGCCAACACTGTCATCAACACAAGTCAGCAACATCAAAGTTATAGTTATTTTCCAACTTGATCAGCAAAAAGTATCCATAATTTAATTCTTAACTCCCAGGCAAACTGATGAAAATCCTCTGACAACTTACACAGTACTGTGGGCTCAGTACTAGAAGTCACAATAGACTGAGTCAGAGAAGCACCTTCATCCAGACCAGGGAGGGCTTTGGATGCTAAGCACAGCCCTGTGGTTTGGCCCTGCATGCTATGGGGTCTCAGCCATGGTGCTATCCTCTCAGGAAGTATCTTAGAAATCAGGTGGATGCTTTGGGTTCCATCGTGTTTGCAGGTGCTACTGATACTCAGTGGGTGGGGACCAGAGAGGCCAGCTGCCCAGGAAGGGCTAGTTCATTATGAAGCCAGGGAGCATCATCTCATCTGTCCAATTTTCTAACAGTCTCTGGGGAATATAGAAGGTGAAAACTGTGACTACAATCATTCAAGCCCAGCACTTCACTGTTTTATATGAAATGCCAAATACCATGTGCCCATTCTAATAAAGAAATTTTTCTACTAACATGTCAAGCAAGGGAAAAATATTTTATTTGGAATTTTATCCAGAATTAGGTGTCATTTTTTCAAAATCAAATCACTAACATTGCACCATCCTTGTTTGCACCACTGACACAATCTGCTTACAAGAGTCTGCATTTGTCTACGTCTTACATTCACAGTATTACCACGACACGTGCAGGAATCCCATCAGTTCTGTGTGTCTCCCAGTATT
>NW_004524635.1:11444173-11444879 GCF_000260255.1 Octodon degus
ACACACACACACACACACACACACACACAGTCTGCCATGCCATTTCTTTACCAAATAATCCCTTTTCCCTTGTGCTGCCAAGGAGAAGACTTATCTTAGCACTGATTCTGAAATCTGACGGCCCAACCCGACACTAGTTGGAATCAGAGGGTGAAGCTTTATTTGGTTTATTTATTTGTTTGTGATTCTCCATGCAAAATAAATCCAAAAATAAATTTCAAGTATGTGTTAAGCATCCTCCTGGTTATACATCACACACCTGTATTCTCACACAACACTAAGCACAAAACCACATAAATTAAATACATATATAGAGAGATATAAATATATATTTCATGCTTCCCCTTGCCAAATTTTTGCACACACACACACACACACACACACACACTCACACAAAAATGAGAGGAAACTGAGAGCTTGAGGACCATAAGACATATACTCTTACTTCTTAGAAGCAGTGATAACAACTAAAATTGTATGATATTAGGCCAGTTCTAAACAGCACTAAAGTATTTCCAGAATGAAAGGATGGACAGCTGTGGATAGTAATCACTGGACAGTAACGTGAAGATGTTGAGGATGAAAGATAAGGCTCCAATGCATGTTTATTTCCACTTAAGATGAAAAATAGATCATCTTTGAATGCTCTCATTTTAGTTTATATATCCATTCTCAATTTTAAATTTTCTCTGAATTGGAAGTGAAG
>NW_004524635.1:11445389-11472307 GCF_000260255.1 Octodon degus
GATGAAAGCCCCGGCCCCTGCACCTGCTTACAGGTGTGAAATGCATTCCTAAGCATTTTCCTATTTGCACTGCGAGAAAGAAATGCAAGCGGAATCCCGAGGATTATGTTAACTGCCTGAAATGGGTAAGGAAGGGCTGTTCCAGGCCAGGAACAGATAACACCACCCCTCTCTTTTCTACATCATTTCAGGTTTGAAGAGACGCCCAATATTTGCATATTGGTCATTTAAAATACAGAAAATCACCTGAAGCTAAACACTTGCTGCCAGGTGAAGCTGCACGGAGCCCCAGCTGAGGGCAACACAATGCTTGCTTCCTCCTGATCAGATTATGGCCAAAATCTCAAGCTCTTGGCCGAGGAAGCCGAGTCTCTCCAGCCTCGCTCCCACTCTCTCCTCTCCTCGCTGCTTCTTCCCACTCCTGTGGTCTTTCCTGGCCGTCTCTCCCTCTCGAGCCTCCGGTCATCCTGCCGCGATTTCTCCTGGAATCTCTGTCCTCACAACTATTTCCTCTCTGACCCGTATTTATTATCGAAGACTCAGGGTCTGGTGTCACACGCCAAGGTAGATGTTCTTACTCTCCACTTTCACTGAAAACAGGATTTATCTCCACTTACCTGGTGATAATGTCTTTACTCATTGTCTCCCTAAATATAAGCTTCGGAAGGGCAGGGACAGAGGTCTTCTTCGCCGTTTGTCTCTCCAGGGCATGATGCAACTCACACTCAGTAAATGCTTGTTGCAAGCCTCACTTTTTTTTTCCAAAGGCAGGGGCATGAAGTCCACCATGCTTATTAAGGAGTACTAAGGAATTGCTTAAATTTAATGGCTGCAACCCATCCTGAACATTCAGGCGACAGGTTATGGGTACATAATCCCCATGGGGATGTCCTAAATTACTTTCAATACGCATGTACATACAGCAGGAAAGGCAGCTTTGGTTACCATATTTTATTCAGTGACCAGTGGAAACCCATTCCTGGCATCTTTTTTTTTTTTTTCCTCTTAGTGTAAGATGCAGGCCTCTGCTGGTAAAGTGGACAGAACGCTGCAAACTTAGAAAGGATATCAGGTGTAAATCTTTAACATTATTTCCAAGAGAGTTCAGAGAGATGTTCTAGCATGCCTGAAAGCAGTCACTCTGTATCACACACATTAAATCTGTGTCCTGCTGCAAGGTCACACGGTCGGCAGTTCACTGGGAATCAGAACTTCATACAAATTCTATAATTATCTTGCAAGCAGGACAATTGCTTTGGATTTGTGTATATGTATGAAGTCTGTCATTCTGTTAGATGTAAACAATGTTTATAATATTTGGTATATTATCTTCCAAAATGGAAGTAGCCACCTCTCTAGAATTTCAGGAGGCACTGAAGTACAGAATGATTTTTAGTATCAACAGACAAAGGGGTATTGAGTTTATCCATCAAAAATAAAAATACAAGTGGGACATGGTTGTGCATGCCCATAATCCCAGCTTTCAGGAGGCTGAGGCAGGGGGATCACTGCAAGCTCAAGACCAGCCTAGGCTACAGAGTGAGCTCAAGGCCAGCCTCAACTGTGCAGGAAGACCCTGTCTCAAAAAGAAAACACACACACACACACACACACACACACACACACACACACACAAATAAATAAATAATTTACTCATTACTTACCACATTAAGTTTTTTCCAGAACTCTGGTCCCTCTTCCATCTCTCTGAGGCTTGGAGGAATGTACCAAAAGCAAATATTGGCATATTCTGGCTATAAATTAAGAGAGTGTGAAAGTTGTTTGGTTATCCTAAGATTTATCTTTGAATGCTATTAAACAAATACTTCCTATACTCTTAACTAGTCTTTCAAATGTGGTAACAAATCAAGCTTGTATAGATTAGATATCCGTTCTGCCTAACTGCTGAACACAGCCTTCAGGAATCTTTTTTCTTCATTATTTACACCTAGAAGATTCTCTTCCCTCTACATACAGGAGGAGCCTAGAGCAGGAGACAGCAGAAGGCGGAGGCTGACTGAAGCCAGTGCTGACCACCACTTAAGGCCAGCTATACACACCTCAGTGATACCTTGGTTCCTCCCTCTTCAAGCCTGACCCTGAGGTTAGTTCTTCTAATAATTATTTGGTTTAGGAAGCCAAACTTGGCCTCTATTATCAGGTACACCTGACATGTACAGAAGCCCCAAATGGTTCCACAGGGAGTAACACCAGTCGGCAGCTTGTCTCACAGGAATCCCCTGGAGTCTCTGTGGGCAGCCTGCAGTGAATGCCAAGCTGTGGCCCCTTCCCGTGGATAGCCTTACTCAGCACTCAAAAGGGTGGGTTTTAGGACATCTTAGCAATGTGGCCACTCAGTGAACTTTTCTGCCAAGCTGGGAGCCATATCACCCTCTCTTCAGAGAGGTTTGTATCTTTGCAAACCCCTCTTTGTTGGGGTCACTATCTCCATTGGAGTCCTGCTGCTCTGTTTACTAGGTATTCCTGTACAATGTGTGTTCAGGGTTCTCTTTCTTCCCTGTATGGCATTGCTTCAGGACTCTAATTATCTATCTACACATTGATAATAAGATTATATATATATATATATTTTTTTTTTTTTTTTAATTTAGGCATTCAGGGGCGGGGAGATTGCTCAGTGATACAACACCTGCTTGGCAAGCGCAAGGTCCTGAATTCAATCCCCAGTAACCCTCAGGGATCGAATTATATTAAGCATTCACTATAGCTTTTGATCATACCTCATATCTCTCACTTCAAATTACTGGCAGCTTGTTTTCCTTCTGAATGCACCCTAATTAATACATCAAATTTTATATGCATTTTCATTTACATGAGAATATTACAAAACTCACAACAGCTATATCTGCTGTAATAGACTGTGTTTCACAAGTTAGGACCTAGACTTTTAATTTCCTTCAATGTGTTTGTTTAGATATTTTTGGTAGTGACATATCTGTGATTCCTTTTGCCCAAACATGTTCTTTAGAAAGCCATGGCTTTTGTACTTATGACTTCTGAAATTGTGTAAAGCTTCTCTGACCTGTTATTTCATTAGAAGGAGTTTGAGGCTCCAATTGGCAGAATATCTTCATTTTAGTTATTTCCAAAATTGTTAGGGGCTGAAAAACTGTTTTTGAATGTTCACAAAGATCATAGTTGAGTTTTTCCTGTTTTCCCCCCTTAGCTTGTACTTTATATAGTGACTTGCTTCAAGAGACTTCAGAGCCCTGATGCATATTTTCAGAAAAGAACAATCTGCAAGATATCTACCTTTAATTCCCTTCATATGTGAAAATGGGACCTCTCAAGTGTCTTAGGAACGTGCTGAATGTGTGTTCTTGAAGATTGTAAAACTGAGAAGGTACCAAAAGGAATACAAGTGTAGAGTGAAGGATACAAAATATGTGTAGCAAAAAGTACTTTGTCATATCTTATTTTATCTGTAAAGAAAAGGTGGATGCATTTTATCTCGATCTTAGAATAGAAACAAAATTTATTTCAAGGTGGTTAGACATCAATTCCAGGAAGAATTATTAAATAAATGATATGAGATCACTTGGGAAATAATTTGGTGGTCACAAAGATAAAAGTTCAATTCTATAAAACTGGGTCATATTTCAAAAAATCATTTCTTTTGCTTGTGATGTTACTAGATCAGAATAATAGTAATAAAAATCAACGTTAGCACCATGCATTTTAATAAGTATAAATGCAGACTCTAGCATATAGTTTCAAATAATCAATTATGCAAATATTGAGTGAAGAAACAGCTGGCATGGCAGATTTTAATCAGTTTTGAGCCTCTAGTTATTAGTATAAGATTGGACTATTGGAACATTCCAAAGGAAATAACAGGTAGCATAAAAAGCCCAGAGTTTAGCATCAAAAGGATATGAGTTTGAATTCCAAATTTGCCACGGCTTTACCTGGAAGAGTGCGAAATTTTCTAGGTTTCAGTTTCTTAGACTATAATATGGAGGTGGAATAAGACAGTCTTCCTCATAGGGTGGTTAGATGAATAAAATATAATTTATTCTACTATACAGCACCATATATGGCATATAGAAGGCACTCTGGTTTTTTAGTGTTTATTACTTGGTGCTGTTACTAGTTAAAACAGAGGTCTTTTCAAGTGGATGAATAATTTCATTCAAATCTATACAAGCTGAGATATGCCACTATCTTAATTTATTTATATCATATTTGAAGGGGAACAATAACACTTGTAGCATATTCACAGAGACCAATCAAGCTGTTCAATCTGATATAGATATTGGACCAAGTATTTGGAAAAGCGAATGACTTACACTGTATATTTACCTTCAGACACTAGGAAGGGAGCTAGGTAATGCAGTTAAGCTGCACTGGAGTAGACATTACAAAAGGAGAAATTTCTCATAATCAAAGTAACACTTTTTCGCAAAGGAACAGTGCAAATGAGGAAGCCAGTGAATTCAAGGGGTGGCAAGTAGCTGGAATGAGTAGAGAACAGAGGTGAGGGACAAGAGCTGAACATGGAAGTGGAGGTGGAGTCATTTCAGGCGGGCTTGCTCGTATGTTGTATCTGGGAGTTTGGTCTTGACTAAGAGGCACTGTGCATCACTACAGCTTACCCTAGAAGACAGGCTTCATTTTGGAAAATCCACTCAAAGTGCAGCATGGAAGATGGCCTGGAGAAACTAAGATTGCAAGTGAGAAGGCAGGTTTGAGACGGTGTCACCCTGGGCAAAGATGGCTTCCTAAACCAAGACAGCAGTTTGGGAAATGGAGAAGATTAAGTACCCAAGATGTACAGGGGAAAGAAAAGGGAGATAGGGAAAAATGATGTCAAGAGTTTTGCTTGGAGGGATCATAGTTCTAGTAGCCAAAGGAAAAATGTAGCATTTAGTCAAGAAGAATGGCTGCACTTCATGTTTAGGAATGCTAGAGTTGAGGTGCCTTTGGAGGTTAGGTGAAAATTTCAACATGTAACCTTACATGAGGAAAGAGAATATAGACAGAAAATCAGGTATGGAGACAGATACCGTAGCTATGCATAGCAAAGCTCAAGATGTGGATAAAACATTTCAGGGAGACTTGGTAGGCAGAATAAAGGACAAACACAAGAGGGGAGGTGAATATTTAAATGTGTATCCAGTAAAGAGAATTCATATTTAGACTGAAAAAAAGTGAAATAAAAAGGAGATAAAATGGGAGAGGAGGTCAAAGAAGTCAAGACATGCGAAGAAACCTTCCACTGAGTGACGCCACCATGTCCTGCTCTACCTCTCTTTGTGAACGCCTGCCCTCTAGTTCTTTGCCACACCATTGAATACACTGGCTCCCACATGTGTATCTATTCCTTTGCAAAGAAACCACAGTAGGAAAGAATTTGAAAGGTAGAGTGAATAACTAGGAAAAATGATACAAAATAACAAGAAAAAGATTAAACACTGTGTGTTGCTCTGGAAGATAAATCACATCACCTAACCACACATTAGCAAGCCTGGATAACTACTAGAATATGACTAATTAAAGCTACATGGAAGAGGAATGAACTAGTGACCTCTGTGCAACATGAAATGTTTAAGTGCAGGCTGACACCTGTTACAGGTGCTGTCAAGAGCGGTTTCCTGCAATGGACAGTTGGTCAACCAGATGTCCCTGAAATCTATGAGACCTAAACAACTCTTTCTAATTTAGAGCCCAGGAGGAGCAAAAAAGAAAGTTGAATAATTAGGACCTTTCCGGGACATCAAAATGAAATATGTGAGTGATAGTATAGCAATGAGTATTCTTTTAGGAAAATATCTATTCAATCTGAGATCCAACAAGGAGAAAAACAGTTATGACTTTCAGAAGACTATGAATAATGCAGAATTTATTTGAAATGATAACTTTCAATCATATTCAACAAGATATGCATTCTTGTCACTGTTTTGAGGAAAAGACACTCCAGCTCGGGTACTGTTTGTTATGCTCATCTACTGTTTTCAAAGCTCCCCTTACTCTTCTCACTACTGGCTGCTTAACAAACCCTCATTCTGTGCACTTCTCCTCCCCTCTTCATTACCTCATCACTTCCATGTGAAATTTAAGAACTAATTCTACTTTAAAAAAAAACAAAATAAAGAGAAAAGAAAATGGATCACATACAAAAATTCTCATAGCAAAGGCTCAGGGTGTAGCTCAGTGTTAGATTATACAAAGCCTTGGAGTTGATTCTTAGCACCAAAAACATGAAGAAAAATAACAACATTTGAGAAAATCCCTTCAGCAGAAGTTTTAAAAGGTAATTTAAGAAGCTACTTTTATTACCCTAGGACCTGCTGGCTTGCACGAAAAATGTGTCCAGGGCAACAAGGCTGCCTAAGGATTAAAATTCTCCTTCAACTCCATCATAAGGATAACGAACGTAATTTCCTAAACATGACTGGAAGGGCTCCTTCCTCATTTTTCTAAGGCTTTCTATAACAGCGATTTTAATCATATACCTTATTTTTCAGTTTTGCTGTCAAAAGACCATATATTTCCAAGATATACAGTACTATCCATAAGAACAACTGGTCTCATTCCCAGAGAAAATGGAGTAACTCAAATTTGAGCGTATAAACAGGTATCTCCAACTCAAAAACTTCAAAAGTGAGTCAAACTCAATTTAAGCAAGTCATATCACTTGTTTCTTGGTCCAGGCTTTGATACACACATCTAAAAACTGCAGATATGTCCCTGCAGTTATAATCCCATGGCTAATGAAATTGCCAATGCCATGTCATGGCTACTGAAATCACCAATAACTTTTGCTGGGTTCTAATATCCATTCCATATTCAAAATTCTCCAACTGTTCCCCAAAACTACATTTATAGCTAATTTAGAAGAGTATGATCCCAACAGTCTAAATGTGGGTCTGCTTGTGAGGAATCTTTAGCCTCTTTGAACTTAAGCCTTTATCACCACTCTGGCCTTTTTATTCATGTACCTGACCTATTCAAGAAATTAGGTCACCATCTAGTAGAATGTTCCACACTCTAAATTTGTCTTTTTGCTTCTTTGCAGTGTTACTAAAAGTCATTTAAATATCAGCTCTGTGAGTTCCTTTATCTCTTTTGGGAACTTTGGAACTGGAGGGCCTTCTCACCCAGTGCCTCTTCCACAGTAGTGCAAGCTGTGCTCTGGCTTCAGGGGCCTTGTTTCTCAGGCTGGCTGAGGACTGTCTCTATGCCCCACCCAGGCTACTGCAGCGGTCTACCAGCCCATCTCATCTATGCTTTGCTTGTCTGCCCTTTACTACCACCCCTCCACATTTCTTGCTTCTCATGACATCCAACATGATCTTCTGAAATCAGAATCAAAGTCCATTCTCTTAAACCATCTGTGATGACTGCGCTTAGAGGAACACCCCAAACTCTTAGGCTGAGCTCCTTGACGTGTCTCATCAGGTCTCTTCCCACCTCTCCAGCCCTGTCATCTACTTCACCCTTCAAGAACAGGGAAATATTTTCAACCTTAAGCCTTTGTGATTGTTTACTGATTCAGTCTAGGATGGCTTTCCTTCAAACATCTGAAAGGCTTGATGGTAATCATCTTTCAAGTCTCAGATCAAATCTAACCTTAAAACCTCTGTGCTAACTGTCCAAATTGGATGGATGCACCATTCTGCCTGCTGTACATTTCAGAATCTTATTCTATTTAATTCTATCATAGAACTTGCCATGTTCATAAACATTTTGCTGCATAGGACATTAGCTCTCCTGAGCCTATTTGTTTTCTTAAGACATCTGCCTACCCACTTTCTTTGTGCACTTCATTGTCTACTACTTTCTTTCACTTTCCTGGGTAAGCACCTGAGAGAAGGGTCTTTGCTGTCTTGCTCACAGAGTAATTGTTAAGCATATCTTGCCAAATAAAATGTGACTAAAATTAGCTGGATTTCTTTTATTTTTTAATTAATTTTATTGAGAAAAATACCAATGAGACAGTTTGAAAACAGGTTAGTAGAACAGTTACAATGATTAATACATTTCATATTTCTGTCTTCATAGTAGTTATTCAGAGTACAAGATGCAGACATGCTATCTTGTCTAAACACTATTAGTGCAAATCTTTCTTCTCATTGAACTAAGAGAAAGTCGCTGTATATCTATCTTAACTATTTTGTATATACAAATATATATATATATTTTTTTTCACTACAAAATGGTCCTTCATTTATATCCCCCTTTTTTGCTTAGTTTTGTCAGAGACAGGTATTCCATTGCTATTCAAATATTGTAGGTGCATGAATTCAGAAAAATAATTCAACATAGTCCAGTGGTCCATGTAGGTGCATGAATTCAGAAAAATAATTCAACATAGTCCAGTGGTCCATAATAGTAGTGGGTTATTTTAATAAATACATGGATTTCTTATATATAGCAAGGTTCCTAAATTTCTATCTTTAGGTGATTGTGTATTTGTTTAAAAACTGCTGTAAATTATATGCTATAATAAGATCTAAGATAGCCTCATACTTTCTATTTCTTAAAAATTAGATATAAGTAATATCCAATAGTTCCTAATATATATTTTAGAAAAAAAATCTTTATAACCATCTTGCTTCCTATATATGGAAAATAATGTAACAAGATCAACAACAAGATGGTTTATTTTCCCGTTGCTTCAAAGCTAATATGCCTTTATTATTTTCTAACAAGAGAAAAGTGTATGCTTTATTGTTCATATCCTTAATTGATTTTTCATATGCAGGCATCACTGTAGCACAGTTGAATTTTTGTAGTACAATCATTATGCAATTTATATAACAAGATAGAGGTCATAATTTATTCAGTATTATCCCTCGTAATTATTATTGAGCATTTTAATTTTCAATACATAAAGGCAAGTGAATTCCCCATGAACCCAACAGAGAAAAATTCTTGCTAATAGAGCAAATTACCATAATGGACTGTATGAATTAAGCTAAGTTATTAATAACTTAGCTTAATTCATCATCTGCAACCGAAAAACCAATGACATATAACAGATTAGAAAATTATCAACTTCACCACTGTTGACTGATAAAATCAGGAGCACAATTCCACAATCACTTACTTCCATTAGTAACTTGAATCCTTCTCTTTTCTTGATCTCTTCTACTAGGTACCTACAATTAAAAGTCACAATTATATTTATAATCTACAAATAAGGGAGCTCACAGGAAAAATAATAAAATTGTTACTTCTAATGCAAGACAAGGCTTAGCCATAAGAGGATACAAGTAAGGACAGAGTTAACGATTTAAACAGATACTCCTAAGCCTACTACAACTCTTTAGACCTCAAAAAGACTAAATATATCTTTTTACTGGCATGATACCTATCTCATATGTCTACCAGGTAAAGTTGATTGGATGTGCACCTCTGAAATATGGGCTTCAAATCCATATTCTGGATGAGGATATGGTACAGATCCTTGGATTTCCCTGCTGGTTAGGAGGTAAGAGTTTCTTTGTGCATAATCTTTGCTTAGAAGTTAGCATCAACATCATATTCTCCCAAATAATCATTATTACATTCAAAGTGGGCTACAGCCATTGACAGGACAGCTACGGTGTCATGAATATAAAGACAATTGTCACACCATCAGCAACAGATGCGGGTATGGGACATAAGGGACATGATTAGGAAAAACTGCAATAACATTGAGAACAAAGAATAGCATCAGCTCTTCTTCTGTAGGTCTGTTTCTTTTTTTATGTAAAAGCAAAGCCTAAAATAGTTGACATTGAAAATTAGTCATCTGATCATGACCATAAAAATATTCAGAACACTAGACCCAGTATTTCAAATTCTGTGTCAAATGTAAGGAAATGTTCAAAAGTGCTGAGAGAAGTGTGTTTGCCAGAGATCTGCTGTGATCTTATGTGTCATGGCCAAAACAGAAGCAAAGAAAGAAGGGAATATCACAGCCAACAGTAAGGCCTGCTTTAAAAAACTGTGGAGTTGCCATGGATTGAGGCAACATGACTGTCTTGCTAACGTATATATCTATTCAACTGGTATCCGTCCTCCTCATGGGCCTCTGTCCCCTTACCAGTAAGCCTGAGCTAATACAATCTCCTTTCCTTGTCTAAAAGATTTTGTATAAAATTGAACAAACTCATACACAAAAATATTGTAACCTCTAAAAATGATGAAAACAGGAGGTTACTGTCACTACATTGTTTGTTGAAGGCCACCCTACAAATGTGGATATGGACTACACCACTGTTTAAGATACCGTTATTTTTTTCCTAAATGTGTTTATATAATTCTTCACATATGGTTACATTTTGATGTTTGCGTATAGGTATCATGTTTGAAATATACCAACTCATAATCTTGTCACCACTTCCCTACTAATATGGACTATTCATTTTGAGCAATAATATTGTGACCTCCACCAACATACACAGATACACACACTCTCACATGCGTTCGATGTTACACACATACACACACACACACACACACACACACACACACACACACACACATGTATGCCTTTCTCTGGATATTTCCTTCAGGAGTAATGTATCTAGGAGGTTTTTCTAACCTTAGCACACTCACTTATATAAAAAAAAAAAGTAGTTCCTATAGTTAATAAGCATCAGAAAAAAATGCTTGAGAGCACTGGTGGTCAAGAGGTGCAAATGAAAACAGTAATATTAAACCATGCTCTCTATATGATACTGGAAACAAATTTTACATTGTTTTAGTATCCAGGATTAGTGAGAAGTCTTTTTAACATCATAATACAGTACTCATATATTTTTATCAAGCAAACCATTTTTGTGCTGGTCTAATAAGTAAGACACAATACCAAAGATAAACAAAAAAGGTATATATTACGTACCAAAGTACAAAAATGCACGTGCATATATGTTGTAGCGAAAGTTCTGTGTATATATGTGTGTTTTCTACACAAAATAACCAGAAATAAGGTTAATATCCAAAAATTGGAGGACAGTAATCCAAATGTTCTATAGTAATTCAATATAATATGGTACAGATATTAAAGTGAGTAGGTTGTTTCTACTTCAGTTAAACCATGGGGATGATTATCGGGTATTAGAGATAAAATAGAGAGACTGACACATGTGGATAACTTGAGAAAGTGTTAAAAAGAAAGAAAAAGTGATCTCTATTTGTGTGCAGACATGAGTACAGGGAAAAGTGAGAAAGGCCACATTATAAATAGTTAAGGTTTGTTTACCAGAAGGAGAAAGGAAGAAGGTGCATTGGGGATTAGGGATTATCAACTCTCTTTTTATGAATCTTTGAGAATTCTTATAGCCATAGTTACTAGTGTAATTTTTTAAAAGGAACTTGAAGAATATAAAGCACAAAACAAAAGAGATCTACCCAATCTCTACCTACACAAGAAAAGTGCTCTGCACTATCCTTTCTCTCGTCTCCTTGGGTACTAAGGTGCCGGCAATCAAAAGTGACATAGACCCTTGATCCCGAGGAGGTGGGGCCTAACTGTATGCATGCTGGGCCTCTAAAACCTTGGGAAAGAGTCGCGGTTGTGAGATGCAAGTCGTGCCTGCAACCTCATCACTGTGACAGACGCAGTCTCCCAAGCCTGCCTCAGTTTCTTCCGCTTGTAACGGAGACAAGAATCCAAATCGGTAAAATCCTCCCAACAGGCTGTGACCCTGGGAAATTCACATACACTGTTTCTGGTGTGTTTAAGATACTCTGTCAAACTAGCTGACGCTGCTCTTGGAGTAAAGACATCCCTAAATGAATCTGGATTACTTCAATTAAAATTGGCTTTTGCTCTCCGGGTAGATATGGGTCTGTGTTAAAATCAGTGTTCTCCCAGCAATCCCTGTCACAGCCTGTGGAGCCCAGTGCCACACCGCAGTCGTGCTATGATTTTGGGAAAGAGGAATTGCTGCCCTTACAGTGATCACGAAGGCTAACACCCGAATTTCCAAATTGTGATTCATGGTACACCATACTAATAAGTTTTACACATAAAAAGGTTCCACTAGCAAATAAGTTTTGAGCATGGCTGGGCATACCAATTTGACTGTTTTTGTCTACACTTTCAAGTATACTTGATTTAATTCACAAGGTCATTTACGGAACTGATTGGATGGCCCAAAAATATCACCAGGAACCAAGCATTTTCTGTCATTTCAAGCGGCCATCCAAAGATTAATGCGGTCCCCTCCTGGGTTCATAGGAATAACTACAACCGCATGTGTCACATCCTTACCTAAATAGTGTCCCCAAAAGGAATAGAAGGGACAAGGGCAAAAGCACTTTCTCTTTATCACACACCTCTCTTTGTTTAGTTAAGCATGACTTCTCCAGAAGTCTTCGCACAATTCTTTTATCTCTTATTGATCAGGTCATACACCAAGCGTTAAACTAACTGTTGGCAAAAGGAGATTGCTTTCCCCAAAGCTCCTAATTAGATCATTGCTACCTAAATAAAACCAAGATATTATTGGCAAGGAAAAAAGAAAGTGACTGCTGTGGAGCATCAACAGGATCCACTTACTGCTGAAAGCACAGTGAAAAATATTTCTATTTCTCAGGGCCTCTCAGAGTCTTTCATGTCCTGATGAGTACTCTGAATTTCCAAGAGAAGAATAATAGAGTAGTTAACATTACTTGATTAGATTTGACCATGGAAACACTTTTAAAAAGACCATTCACTGAGATTTTCTGAGCACAGTTCAGAAATGCCAGTCTAGAAATGCTCCTATAAGGAACTCTATTCTCTAATGTTCAAATGAAATGAGTTTGGGGGGTGGGGGAGAATCCAAAGAAATTTGAGGTCATCGTTGTCTACATCCATAGGGATGACTTATTCTTCATCATTTTTAAGTCTATATGAAAATAATCTAAAATTAAAATATATTTTTAAAAAACTATTCTTACAGAAGCCAGAAAAAAAGTATATTCAGTCTTGGGGCATCATACAAAAATCACAGGCTACCATCAAAAACAAGTGAGTACGTAGGCGTGAAAGCAGCAGTAATGTCACTAAACTCATCATTGTCTTTGTCCTGTCCACTGAGCTTGGCACAAAAAAGGAGAAAAGAAAAAAATACATATTAGCAACAGTTTTCACCAATTATATTAACGATGAAAGTTTGTATAATGTTCTGAGTGGGTTCTGAAGTACCAAAAATAATCTTGCTTTATACTAATTCTTCCTTTCCACACAATGCCTCAGACTCTAAACTCATCAAGTTGTTACCTGAGTCTATTAAAGTTTTAAATCCCATTTGTCTGTATTACAAGTTATATATATTTTACTGGTGGAAATAGCTGCTCCCGACCCTTTCTCCACCCACCTGCACTGAAGCACCCTGTCGATCCACTGTGGACTGTGTTTCCCTACTGGTCTCATCTTCCCCATTGAAATTTATTCTGATGGAGGCAGAGCCTCCCAGAACTCCTCAGACTTTTTTCTATCTGCTTCCTCTATGCTCTGCATGTATCAGAATGCAGCTCACAGGTGGTGTGAGTCATCTCAGACCCCTACATATTCTATTCTTCTGCAATTGTGATTTGTAAAAGATTACCAATTTAAAGAAAAAAGTTGAACACATTGGCTTTTCTAGACTCTGTCCTTCCCCCTGCCTAGAAAAATAGACTAGCACAAAAACACCATTGTGGAACTGCTCACCTGTGCTACACTGATAGCGATAAATCCCTCAGAATGCATGCAACTCTATGAAATAAACTCCACCTCAGAGATCACAGAGATTGTGTGTCAAGGGAACAGATAAACGATACACTGGAGACTGAACAAAGGAGCAGAGTGGGAGTTCCTCAGCTGTTTGCTGTTGGTGAAATGCCTCACACACTCACACATGTGGCTCCTTGAGACCCGCTTAAAAAGGACTACTTGGTGACTATTGGTTTAGCTTGAGCCCCACAGCGAAGGCTTCTCAGGTGCCCTGTGCAGCAGGTAGTGCTGCAGATTGGAGAGCACAGCCAGCCATTGCTAGGCAGATATTACAGATGCACATTCTCCTGTTCTGCGACGAAGAAGTAGCTTAAACTTGAGCCCACTAGATTTCAATTAAACTTAATAATCACATGTTGCTTTAGGCTCCCAGTGTCACTGATTTTCCAATAACCAAAGGGAAAAGCAATTTAGTTATAATGTGTTTTTGTGAGAAATGCATTCTCAATTGGAAGGACAGGGTCAAATGGAAATTCATGAAATGCTTAGAGGTTTTCTATGAACTATTTTTTCCCTTATTGATAGATTTTTGGCAACACATAAAATCAGAAGCATTGTCTTCCTAATATATATATATCGTTTCCTATATATCTAGGTGTATATTTCTTCCAAATATATATATATATATATATATATATATTCTTTTTTAAAAAGTATCAATTATTTAATTAGGTTCTTAGTAAGAAATTTAGAACACTAATTTATGAGGATAAATTCCATTTGTCAGAACAAAAACAGATTACAGGTAGCCTCGGAACTGAGGAACAGCTTTGATTTTTGCTAAAATCTGTGAGTCCACTACTTTCTGATCCACCAAGTGCTGCTCTGAAATCTGGTATCTCTCTTTCTCAGTGTCAAAGATCTCCCTGGTGTCTAGGTTTCAGCAGTTTCTTCTTGAAGTAAGCATCAGTGAGGTGTTTGGGGAGTTTCACTTTGCTGATATTAATTTTTGTAGAGGTGGCAATGACAAATTTCTGGTGTGTTCTTTGTAGAGGGATTTTTTTTTTCTGGCTCAGGCTGCCTTAAGTACAAGTCTGGTATGGCACGTGGAGCTGGGAATCAAACTGTGGTCCCCTACTCTTGACTGAATTTGCCCAACGAGGCACTTTACACAACTGAGCTAACCTGCCAACCCCCCTATTCTTCAGTGAGGAACACAATTAAGGCTAAGAGGCCCAGTCACAAGTAGCAAGCCACTGGCCAACTGCTTCACTCTCTTGCCTCTATGATGCCTGGTGAGGATGACTGAGATGTGCCAGGAGTGATGCTAGCTCGAAGTTTCCTCACATGCTGACTGAAGGGTTTCGTGCCGTGGCTCAAAAGCTTTAGGGTCACATATTCAGGAGGGTAGTATCTAGCATTTTTCAAAACTTAACCACCTGGGTACCTCCATTCTTGTCCCCACTGACTGATTCTTTGATCATAGCAAGAACTGTCTCCTTTTTCTTCTCAACATTTGTTTTAGCAGCTGTGTACTTTCTCTTGTAAAAAGCCTTTCTGGAATACATAGCAGATCAGAAGTATTGACCAATTCCTCTTACCAGGACAGGATTTTGGTTGCAGTGGGCCTGCCCCTTCTTGGACTTTTTTGCCTTCACCTTACCCTTTTTTATCATTACCGCTGGCAGAAGCCTTCTTGACTTTGGGTTTCTTCTCTTACAAAGGGTCTGGCTTCTCAGTTTTCTCACCTGTCATCTTGCAAGATGGGAAAGATAACTAAGTTTCCGACTCCTGGTCTATAAGCAATGATGGGAAGCATATATATATATATATATATTCTTACTTTCTCAGGGAAGATGGAAAGAGCCATGTGATCTGGAGAGTGACTGTTATCCATAAAAATCTGGTCTTTACATTTTAAGGCCAATATGCAAATTTTAAAACTAAACTCCATGTATATTCAGGAACATAAAAATTTGTTTCTGTAGAATTAGTGCAATTTTTGCCTAATAGAACAGGTGGGAAAGAGTTGCATTGCCTTTCCCATATTTAAGAGATCTGACCTAGGTCCTAGACCAATGGGTATTATAGCTATAGCATGGTGCCAATAACAGATGAACACAAAACAATTACACCATGACCACGTGTGAGTTTCCTATCTTGCTACCTACAGAAGGAATGTATACTTCTTGGAAATAAAAGAAAGCAATTCTGATATAGAAATTATGCCTGATGGAACATTTTGATTATGGTTGAAAATATCTTTCCTCAACTCTGAAATAAATTCCCATGGGTCAGTTGGCTTGGGGGAAAAACTATTTTAATTCAAATCCTTCAGTGTTTGAAATAATTATGCAGGTTTCCATAATGAATGGTGTTCTGAGAGCTAGTTTCTACTGGCTAATGAGAGCCCATTGCCAAATATTTCAGGATTTTACACATCACCACTGTTAGTCACTTTCAGTTTGCCTTACTGGGACTATTTACACCATTGAAATTGGCAAAGACTACAAATAGTGGCTTCTTGCTTTCATTTTGAGAGCCAGTGAACCATTGCATCACTGTCCATAGGTTGAAGCACACAGAACAGATAACAAAATTGAGATAGTATATTTTTTTCTTTCCTAAAGTAGCAGGACTGAAAATAACAAAAAAAATAATAATAATAATAAATTCATGAAAATTAAGTCCTGTTTTTATTTACTATGATTCTTCATCCTCAAGAAATTCTCTCCAAGTAATAACTTCATAGTCTTTCCAAGTAATATAATGAAAAGATTCTCCATTTTTTTGTCATTGAAAGTGAGAGAAGAGGAGGAATTTTGCCAAGTACATGAATTAAAAAAACTACTGGATATCAATAGTGTGGAAAGGGAAGTCAAGAGAACTATTGCAAATAAGGATGTGAAAGAGAAAGGAATCTTTTTCAAATATTGAAATATAGGTCACAAGAGTCTGCAGTCATGCACACTGAAATGTTAATTCAATTCCACTTGACAAACATTTACAAACAATAAATGTTTGTTGAATTGAAATGCTAACATTTATCCCCTGTGATATTTCTCTGCAAAAATTAGAAAATATCCTTAGACTATAAACTAAATTCAATCCTGAGATGAATGTTAACTTCATAATAAATATGATCAGCAAATATTTATATCTTGTCTTATTTCAAGACACCTTTCATTGAATTACTTAGCAACATAGACAAAGTAATGCAGAGACTCAACCACATTTAAATAGCACAAGAAAATAAAAAGTAAGAAACTTATTTCAACTTAATGGGCAACTATGAATATTTGTGGAACACAGTTTCACTTTTTCATTACTTGATAATGTCTCCTTCTAACAGAGTCACTGTAACCCTACTTTCAGTAAAGCCACATCTGTACCTGGTTTCTGAGTGTCCTCTCTAGAAAGAGTTGACAGTTTCCCAGTGCCGTACAAGGACGCGTGACTCAGCATAACCAACACATGTGTCCCATTGGCCTAGCAAACCAGGACTAGCTCTGGGAAGGACATTTCCCTCACTCATTCATAATTAACCTTTCCTTGGGAATTTCTATAAGAAGGCCACCCTCTCCTTTTAATTTTGACCTTGAAACTGGATGAATAAAAATCTGACCTCTGACACCCATCTTCCTACATGGGAATAAATCTACCATGAAGAAAAGCATGGCTGAAAGACACAGAAAAGTTAAAGCCTGATGACATTCTTTAAGCTTCTTAAGCTACTCCAGGAGTCATTCACACACTATTCTTACAAGTAACATGAAGTAAAAAATTGATTTTCTTTTATTATAATAGCATGATTAAGGTTCCTGTTGCTTACCACCCAAGAATCCTGACATAATGTTTACAGATATTTAAACTACATCTTATACTATGATTACCAGAATTATTGATTTCTGAAAGTACCAAATCTATATCTTTAACTGTGTATACTCAGCCTGGACACATTTGTTTCAACTAAAGGAATGTCAGTAGATATAATCTAATCTGGAGTTAAAGTGGGCTTGCCTTCTTGGGCTTTGGCCATAGCCATCACAAAAGTATGCCCAGGGCTGGGGAGATAGATCAGTAGAATAAGTGCTGGCCTGGTAAATGCAAAGACCTGGGTTCAATCCTTGGTTCCACACACACACACACAAAAAATTAAAATAAATAAACAAAAGTATGCCTAGCTACCCTACTCATTAAAGAAAGATTTAAAAATGTGGAGAGTAAACCCCAATATGCCTGCCTCCAAAGTATGAGGAAAGAGCATACTGCCCAAGTTGCAGACCTCTGAGAATAAATAATTGTTGTTTTAAGTCACAGAGTGTCAGCCATTCTATTCAAGAGACTATTCCTTCCATTTCTTGAGTAAGAAGACATTATTGTCAATATTTGAGAAGATACTTAGGGTTTTTGTGAGGGATGCATGAACAGAAAGTGAAGAAGGAAAGACAATCCCCACCAGAGATCACAAACTCTGATGACACATTGGCCAAACAGGTAAGAAAACAAAAATCACATACTACATAGCACAGCCAGGTATTGTTTTACATATATCAGTTATCTTCACTTATTTATAAACTTAAATAACGTTCATAAAGTTTTTAAAAAGTAGCTACCACAGTAACTACTTGAAATGACTGATCTATTATTTTTATTATCTCACTGGGTAAAAATGAGATACAGAAAAGTAAAGAAACTTGCCTATGTTCCATAGCTCATTAGTGATAAAACTAGGTTGTGAATTCAGTTTTCCTATACCTCAGTGCTGCAATAAATGGCCAAAGCTTTGCCATAAGAAAACACAATGCTTCTGCATTACACTTTCCTTAATCCCTTTCCACTGTCCCCACATTCTCAAAGATCTGCTTTGTGAGTCTTTAAAGTCAAGCTGGCTTCTGAATTTTCTCAGATACAGAGGCTTGGGACTAGGCCTCCCTCTATCTGGACCATTCTCTCTCTCCTCCCTCCTCTTCAGTAGATCTCAGTTGGGGATCTTGCTTCAAGAAGACTCTGCCAGGATTTCAAGCCAAGGAGCCCACCAAGGGCTCTTGGAGCACCATCTACTTCTCTTACCAAACAGGAGACTTCACCTGCTTTCTCATCTGAACGCATCTGTCAGAAGGCTTGGATCTCAGAGGCATAAGGAGTACTGCTCTGCTCACAGTTCCTAACATATTGGTGCTATGAAGAAAATGTTTGCTGCATGAAGGAAGGAACTCACAAGCAAAAGTTCTGTGTGGCTTTACCAAGGTTAATTGCATGCAGTTTTTCTATTATAGAACATATGTGTGTGCGCACACACACACACACACACGCACACGCACACAAACACACACACACATGCACACACATTACCTAGATAAAGCAAGAGCACGATTAACTCTTTCTTCAAGGCCTAATGTCCCCAGGGCCTTCCAGGTCATCCAGAATTTGAATGCATCTGGTCTTCTGCTGCATTGTATAGATTTGTCTCCTGTATCATAGCTGACATCATAGAATTTATCCTGTTGGAAGAGGTACGATGCCTTAGCTGAGTAGCATTTCTTAAGAAGATCCTTTGGGAAAAGAAAAAAAAAAACCATAACTATGATAACACTGCTTATTTTTTCACAATGCATTCAAATTTGAAAACACCATTCAGAAATAAAATCTGAATGGTACTGTACTACCTGTGCAAAAAGTTTGCCCCAGGGCTGGGGAGGTAGCTCAGTGGCATAAGCACCTGCCTTGCAAGTGCAAGGTCCCAAGTTTGACCCCCAGTACCACAAAAACAAAACAAAACAGAGAGTATGCCCCACTGCATGGCACAGCCATGCTGGACGCAACTGGCATCTTTTAATTTTAGGCACAGATCACACATTGTGCTTCAAAGAATAAAATTTTAAAAACCTTGAGGGGGTAATGCCTCAGCCCATCTTTACACTTCACTGATGCTTGTGGAGAGTGGAGAAGACCACAATCTCATTTCTGTGGCATCGAAGTGAGCCAGTTTCTGCAGAGGAATGAACTCACTGAAAGCTACACATTAGGGAAAACTCAACGTGTTGAACATATTTTATAGAATTTCATAGACATAAAACTAGGCTTTTTCAATTCATATCCACAATGAAAGGCTGGATGTGATGGTATCTTAGCAATTAGATAGCGGAGGAAAGAGGAGCAGACGAGTAAACAGGAGCTGACAAGAGCTCCTAGACACAAAACATGCCCACATCCTACAGGTCTTACCGCTTTTTTCACATTGGCTTTATTTGCAACCAAATTCAATTCACATTTACGTAAGTTATTTCTCATGAAGAAGTCAGTGACAACTTGTTAAATCACCAATTCATGATGTTCACCTTGATCCCAAACTACTGTGTTAAGTCATGTTGCTTTCAGTAGCATCAAGTGTCTGCCTAAGTCCGAGATCCTAACTGATCATTTGCAGCCCTGCAACCTCCTGATCACCTCATCTCCTATAAAATATTGATTAGAAACTTCTTCCATCCCAGTGTTCCTGACCTAATGTTTCTTTTTTTTTTTTTTTTTTTTGCGGAAACGGCGATTGAACTCAGGCCCTTGCGCTTGCCAGGGAAACGCTTATTCCACTGAGCCATCTCCCTGGCCCATCAGTTAATGTTTCTTAACGCCTAGATCCTGTCCCATTTATATCATTGCTAACATTAGTTCTTTGATGTTGGTCTCTTTTAGCACTGTTATGGCACAGAGTGACTCCACCAAGTTATCAGGACAGTGACACCGGGTCCGCAGAGTTGTATTTCACTCCCATTCCACTTACTGGTGGTATGAATAGCAAAGTAAGATATACCAGGTTCTTGTTTAGAGCATCTTCAAAACTTTAAGCAATGCAAAACTCCCAGAACCACATAAGAAGTTTTGCACCAATAGCTGTAGGAATCCTAGAGAATATTTCCTTCTAATAAGAGAAAATATCAAATATGGTCAATTTGACTAATTTTCTTGCACTTAAAGAGTAAAAAAATTCTCAGGGTATTCCACTCATAATGATAGACAACTTTCTCATTTTAACAACAGCATTGTCTTTTGTGGATATTAATCTTGATCTAAATATATTTGATCACTAAAACCCATGACTTTGGGGAATTTTACCCGCTCGGGCACCCCTCCTGTCCCTCTCTTGGACAGGAGCTTTCTTTCTCTCAACAAATATATTCTGCTCATAAAAAAATAAAACCCATGATTTTATATAATGTTAAACATCATATACTCAATTCAATGAGAAAGTCCAAAATTATACTCACTTAGGATTCACAACAATTTTAATATACAATAATAATAAAAAGAATACTAGCAAGCCTACAGCTTGCCTATGGTGCATATTCTTGTAGACACAAGGGAAAAACAGATTGCTCTGATCTGAACATTAAGATAGAAAAGGACCCTTATTTTTCAAGCTTCTCTTTATTTTACCAGCAGCCTTCCAGCTGTTCATGGCTACCACCAGCACTCCATCTCTCTACCTTTCATAGGTCAGAAAATTTTGTTATTATTTCCATGGCAACTACATCCTACACATACATTACAACACTAACAAAAGGCCACTGCATATATTTTAAGGAAAATACACATTCACAACACAGGTACACAAACATATGTACTTGTATCATGATTATAAATGCACTTACATCAACCATGAAAGATATAATTTTATTAAATCCTCAAAGTAAATGAACTTTGGACATGGCTCAAGCAAGCTTCAGGGCCTTGCATTAGCGATTGAGATGGAAGGGGGACACATACATTATTGAAGACAAATTGCACAATCAGAGGAAAACGGAAGAGAGCCAAGAAAGCACACAACAGAATGACTGATTGTCCTGCAGTAATGACACAGTTAATTTCATCACACTGAAAAATCCTTCTGCATTGGAAAAGTTTCATAAAGAATAACTGGAGGCTTGGGATTTACTTTATCAAAAATAAATGAAAACTTTCCCCCCCAAAGTTCCTGCTTTGCATTTTAGTTTATATCCTCATATTAAAATGGATGAGATATCCTTTACTTCTAGGGTACATATCAACTGAGAAAAGAGGCTCAGATCTCCAGAGAAAACTAGATTTGAGGATAAGTATAGTGGAAGTTACTATTTTTGAAAAAAATTAATTACTTATTATTGTGCTAGCAAAAAGAAAGATTATGTTTAACTTGCTCAACTTCATACCCTTAATCCTGGAAAGACAATAAGTAGCAGTTATACGAATTCTAACAATAAATACCCAGTGAGGGTGCCAATTGCTTTATATGGTAATATTAATTCAGACTGTTTTCAAGGATTAGCAGACAGCATATTAGGCCTTGCCCAGTGGCAAGTGAAAGAAGCTTAAGCAAATCGGAGATTTTCATAGATCTCACTTACACATTTAAAACTCTAGTCATCGATAATCTTCAGGCACAGCTGGATAAGGATTAAATGATATTCGTCATCAGAAATCTGTCATTTCCTCTTGTTCTAATGTCTTTGGTATTGGCCTCACTCCCTAAGCCAGAAATGGGGCTTCAAAGGGAGATCAGGGAAAGTGGAGAAAGACTCATGGCAGATATAAAGTGGGGACCACACAGCTTCTGCTAGTGAAGGCACTGCCAGAAATCTTCTCCTCAACTAATCTCTGGCCAAGCTCCTCCAAGCCCTCTATGCCTCTGTTCTGGCCTGCATCTTAGTCAAGGTTGTAGGGCCCATGTGTACCCAGAGTCTTCCAGAGTCAGTTTAGAATGAAGCCCCCAGCTGGACACTGGATCATTTCTGGTAGTGACCAAATATTCACCCTTACTCCTTGATATCTGATTACCCTAGCCTGCCCTCAGCAAAAATTCTGGTAAGTCTATTTAACCTATTTCTTGCTTTTATTACTAGTGTTCTCTTAGTATGTTTCCATCCACTGACCTCCACCCTGCTTTTCTTTAGAAAGCTCCACACTGTGCTTAGAATCCTGCCAAATTCCAAGCTCAAGTCTCCTTCCCCCATTGCAAAATTCCTGACTACATTCTGTTCTTACTACTTCAGTGTTCAGCTCTGGTTTTCTTTAACATTACCAGGAAAGAAAGAGATTCTTGGCCTCCCCAAACCCCATCTCTCACCTGAACCTTCTTCTGCTGACCACAGTAACTGGCAAGGAAGTGCAGGAATCGTAGCCTGCAGAAGGCAGGCAAAGAAGGAGGGAAAGAATTAATTATACTCACAGAAAACAGGCAAATGATGAGCTTTCTACAAGAATGCAGAAACCACAGCTACAGTTTTTACTGTATGTTCACAACATCTAACCTAGAAATAATACCAGTCACAAGAACTACCGTTTATTTGGCTCATACTTTTGTCAAGAACTGTTTTGCATGGATTTATTTAGCTCTTACCATAATCCAATGAGGTAAGTGCTGTTATTTTTGTCAATCCTATTGTACATGCTTTGCAACATAAGGTTCAGTTAATTGTCTAAGGCCACACAGCTACCAGGTGGTAGGGCTTGACTTCCAACCAAGGCCGCTTAGGTTCAGCACTGGAACTCTTCATCTATTATACTCAGCTGCGTCGGCAACGGATGTGCAAATACATGATGAGAATACTTGTGTGACTATGGTGGCATTTGAAGATCTCAATAAAAACATAGAACACATAACTGAATCGGTAGACTATAGTACCCTTCTCAAGACGAGCTAAGCACTAGGCTATACCAGCTTCAATAATCTCTTTCTCAGGAGTTGGTGACTAACCACATGGGTCACTCTAGGGCAACATTCCTTATGCCACAAAGGTTCTGGTCTGACACCTTGTTTGCAAACAAATGCTGCAAACAACCCTTCCCACTTGTATTTTCCCACATTCTGTCCCATGTCAACATTAATTACACACAATAAACTTTTCTAAATGACACAGGAAATGGACACATCTTTGCAGTAATGACTTCATTAAAAAGCATGTATGAGGTTCTATTTTATAATAAACACAATGATGTCAGAAGCCTGGTCATAGAGTCTTGATGTAGTTCTCAGTGCTGACAGTCACTGAATGAGTGCACAAAATCACATTTAGGCTACGATAGAGGAAAGGTTTAGCTGTAATCTAGAATATAAAAGTGAATGCTGAAAATGTTTGTGCCCTGATATTAGTTAGTTATTTAAGGGGCAAGTGTTTGAGTGATTTAGTACATGCCAAAATCTACACAAGGCCCCGGGGTCATGTGGCATATAAGAAAGTCACTCTTCCTATGAAGTTTCAGATGGGAACAGGGATAGAAAACCAAGACAATTAGAGTCTAGAGCTAGGACAGGAAAGGAGCGAGGTGCTTCAGAACACAAAGGAGGTCGCCTTTCCCTTTTTACGTGTCACATAGGACTTTTCAGAAAAAAAACGTCAGCTGAGAGCTGAAAGATGAGGGGCAGCTGGATGAGAGAAGAGAGAACAGAATTTATTCCGACTGGAACTAATTAATGAGGCAGCGTGCAGTTAGCGAGAGCAGGACTTGAAAGGTAAAAGGTAGCCAAGTCACTAGGACTCTTAAATGCCAGGAGAGGAATGATTTGTTATGAAATTTTCATAGGCACATATGGATATTACAACTTACCCTTCTTACTGATCTGGCAGAATAAAGTGACAATCAGCAGATGTGGAGCCTGCATTTGATTTAATCACTTGGTGTCAGAGCTCAAAGAAAGTCACTTAACATCCTGGGTTTCATTTTTCTCATTGACCTAATGCAAATGTTGATGCTTGTTCTACATGCCATCCAAATCTTATGAAAATCTAATGATCTCACGTTAATTACACGTTTCAATGTTTGGCCCAAATCCTACCACCATTGCTCTCCTACTCCTGTGAGTCCAGACCCCTCCCAGATGTTAGCACCCTTTCTTCCTCTGCTTTACTCATCCCCAAGCAAGCTGCAGAGAGGGCTAGCACCTCTAAACTTCTTTATTGTTTAACGAATAACCATGACAACCCTCACTCACCGCCCCTTTCTAACGTCATGTATTTGCCTGAGAGGTAAAAGTGAGCCAAATTGGCAGATTACATTAAGAGTGCTACAAGAAATTTTAGAGCAATAGGAGGTGTCCCTGGTCTTCACCCTCCAAATGGAGCTAAGCCTGATCTTACTTAAGCTCCCATTCTTGATACTGTCATTAAATACTCTGCCTTTTTACATGCCTAGGCCTGATTAGACACTGAAGTCTTGGGTGAAATAATGGTGAGCCAGCGAATGAAAGTAGGATGGGAGGAAAGGAGGATAAATTAAAAAACCAAGAATGAATGGACAATAACAGGCTATTATTCCAAGGTGATATTTCAAATACTAAAGTATAGGTCAATCTAAGGCATCTATATACCCAGGTGTGTTTGCAGCCTATGAAACATGAGCAAACAACTTGGTGATGTTGATCCAGTACTCTGAGATCTTACACCAGCAGACCACCTTTAGAAATCTGATATATATATATATATATATATATATATATATATGCATTGATGAATGAAGTAGGAAAGTGTGATTATAGCCTTCTACCTCCACTTCTCCACATGCACTTGTACCCACTAACATTGTCTTCCTTCTTTCCTTCAGCATCACAAATGTTTTCTCTTCCTGGTATTCAAATACACAGAACCAAACAGATATAGTACAAGTTCAATGGTAGGAATGAGAACTAGTCATCAAAATTACTCATGACAACAAAATCACTGATATACTTGTTTCCCTGTACCCTGAAGCACAAAGGCCAGAGGAAACAGCTCTTCAGGGCATACATGAGTATACCTAAGACATGAAAGCAAAGGAAAAACAAAGAAAGAAAGGGAGAGGTATGGGGAGAGAGAGAGAGAGAGAGAGAGAGAGAGAGAGAGAGAGAGAGAGAGAGAGAGAGAGAGAGAATCCCAGAGTGGGGCAAGGAAGGCTTGGGAAATTTGTGCCATTTAAAGTAGGGTTTATGGCTTATCAACATATGAACTGCTAAGATCTTAGAGGATTGAGTCACTTTGCTATCTCCTATAATTTTTAAAGAAATTTTTTAAGAAATGAAACTTAATAATTTTTAAGAAATGAAACTTAATAATTTTGTACCACGGCACTGCCTACAGGAGAGAGGAAAGTTGGACCTAGTTTCATAGAGAATGGGTAACTGTTTCCATAAATAGATGAGAGACATTTGATAGTGCAGAGATCATCTGGCAAAACTTCTGCTTGCCCTACAAGCATTTAAAAATAGGACCGTTGGACTTCGCTGTAAGGACAGATGGAGACTTTCTGATTTTCCTTAGGCAGTTATCTGCACACCTTCCCTGCTAAGGATAATCTAAAATGGTGTTTTAAGATAGTGTTTTTCAACCTTTGACTACAACCCACAGCAAGACATTATTTTTAAGTAGTTGTAAAATAGCCACCTTAATATAAGTTAATTGAAAGAAAAGTTTGTTTTTTTTCTTGGAATAGTACACCTCATTACTACACGGAATATACACTCATTCTCTCTCCCGTTCTTTTGTTGTTCTATCCATTAAAATGGAAGAATAAAAAAGCCAGTATGCCTTAAAATTGACTCTATAATTCAAGGCCAATTAGTACAGTGTATTCTAACCGAAGATAACATTAGAATCACCTAATAAGCATTTTTTAAAACACTAATGTACAAGGTTCTTATTCAAGACCAAACCACCCCCCCAAAAAAAATCAGAATTTCTGGTGTGGGACAGGAACATTGTTAATTTTTAAAAGTTCTTCCATAATGTTAACATGTAGCCAAAAATAAGAGTCACTGGTCTGCTGGGTCCTGGCCTCACATGGACGTGTCCTGAGCCAAGAGCTTTGGCCAGTATTACCTTACATTCATGTTAGAACCAGTGGCAGCTGAAGTTTTGGCTTCACACTCAATAAGAGGGGTGTGTGTGTGTGTGTGTGTGTGTGTGTGTGTGTGTGTGCAGTTAGAGCCCACTGATCTAGTCATATTTGTGTGTGAATACATGTTTTAAAAAGACTTCATATCAGACACCCAAAATAAAGAAAATAAAGATCATACTGAAGGGAGAAATCTCCAAGCTCTGGAACATATATGCATGGATTATGGATGTCTGTAATATGCAAAGAGAACTGAGAACCATATTTTATTCAACCTTCGTATTTGCTAAGGTTTTATGATCTAGAGAAAACTGTTTTCAGAAGCAAATCTTATCAATGCAGATGGGAGTAAACATTGCTCACTTAACTCTGATAAGAACTGTGATTTTTCACATGCTCTGTATTAGTTCCAATTCTTGAA
>NW_004524635.1:11472407-11509647 GCF_000260255.1 Octodon degus
TATTTATTTAACTGACACCCTAGCTTATTGTAAAACAGGCTTCAGGCAGCTTATAATGTGGTAAGAGTAAGAGAAAAAAGGAGGATGCAGAAGAGAGCAAAAGAGTATCAGAAATGTGTGGAGGAAGGAGAGTAGGAGAGGTGAGATCAAGGCAATGATAAAGTGCGACGGAAATACCATGCGTCCTGGAGAAAGGTCTGCGTGTAAGAGCCAAGCTAGAAGCAGCGTGAGGGGAAAGCACACCTGCCGACTCCAGTCACCTACGTACAGCAAGAGTATCCAGTAATCACTTGCTGTTTGCAAACCCTGAGTATTGACTGTGGAACTTTCAACTGCATCTTTTTGCTTCCTCAGATCACATGTTCATTCCCCTGTAATTGAGGATAATGATTATGTACTGAAGCCCACCTTCTGGGGACATTTTGATTACTCTGGGCATAGAGTTTAAGTGAATGCCTACAAACAAAGATTTATTAATGTAAGACCTATTTCTATAGCCTAGATGGATTAATTTCATCTTCTTAATGCAGGTGGAGAGATAGGTATGGGAATGTACTCTTTATCAGCTGGAAGAAAGAGATATGGACCAAGTATGCTGCTTTGGACTGACACTAGAAGAGAACTTCCACACTAAGAGCACACCATTTAACATCTCAGTCTGTTTCTTCAGCTTATTTAGGTGCTGTTGGCAGGGACACACTTGCTTTTGAAAAGTATTTTATATATTCCACACCAAGGCTTCTGGCCTACCAATATTGCAGTTTGAGTATCCTCTGAGGTCTGAGTGGCAGGAGATTGATTTTATAAAAGAAAAAATGCAACGTAGGAAAGTAAGTCTGAAAAACAAGTTCACTGCAATTCTTTGTATAAAACCACTGAAGAGTTGTTGGAAACTGTTAATCTTAGTTTAGTCATTGAAATGCTACTTAAAACTATCTTTAAATAATAGTTTAAAAATGAATCAGAATACATTTGGCCTTTGGATAGAAACGCACAGGCAGTGGACACAAGCATTTTTTTTTTCAAACTTTTAGGAAAAATAAAAAAGTCCCAAAATCATCACCATAGTAATGGAAATTTTTTCACACAGGAACATTTGTACATTTACCTGTGTGTAACTTTGTTCAGTGCTATAGTTATTTTTTCAAAAGAAGAGTTTGTCTCCTTTTTACAGAGAGAAGAACTGTATCAGTCAGTACATTTATCAGACACAATGCTCAACATGGTTTAAAGTTTACACAGTTTAAAGGAGGAGAAGTTGAATTTGGTCATGGTTTTGGGTGATTCAGTCCATGGTCAGCTGGATCCACAGCAGAAGCCCTGATGGGCCACAGAGGCTTAGTTCTTGACAGCTGGGAAGCAGACCAGAGGGGCAGAATGAGAGAGAGGAAGAAGTGAGGGGCCAGATGTAGTACCCAAAGCCACACCTTCACGACTCACCCAGACATACCCAGAGCTGTACTTCAGCAGTTCCCTAAGTGGTTCCTAAGCCCATCAAGTTGACACAATTAGGCACACCTCTCACATCCACCCTTTATCAACTTGACATGAGACACATTTCCTTAAGCCATTATTTAATACCCAAATATTCACAAGAATATAATTCTTTACAACTATCTTATGTAAAATTGAAAATGCAATAACCTCTTCCCCAAGTATCAACATTTCCAGCAGTTTTTAAAAGTTCAGGTCTCAGTGTCTCCTGAGAGTAAAGGCAAACTTTTAGCTATGAACCTCTGTAAAAACCAAAACCAAATTATCCAAGGTACAGGGTAACCATGCCCATTCTAAAAGGGAAAAATAAGAAGAAAAAAAATCAAACCAAAACAACAAGGCAAATATTAAGTCTTATATCTCCACATAGCTGCCATATGGGGAATGCAGTGATTCAATGTGAGTTCCAAGGAACTTGGATGGTCCTGCTCCTAAGGCCTTGATGGGTGTACACCACACAGGATCTCTCTGAGCTGTCTTTGCTCACTGCCTGAATCTCTTCACAATGGACATTCCATGTTCTTGGCATGGCTAACATCTTGGGAATCTCTGCTGTAACTTTGGTTGCATTCTCATGGATACATGCACTGTCCTCTCAGGGACTCCTTGCCTGACCTCTCCAGCCTGCCTTTGAAATCTGAGTGGAATACTTCTTGAGCTCACATATTGATTGCATTTTGCAGACCAATAAAATCAGCGTAATGTGGGTAACACTGTGGTATGCTGTCAGTGGAAGCAGTAGCCCAGCCCCCTTCAGCCAGGCCCTCAGGAGCCTCTGAGTGTCTGAATATCTAAGTATAGTGAAAAGAATCCCAGAAAGCTAATTCAGTAGGAGGCTTTCCTCAAGCAAGGATCTAGGGATTTTCCTTTCAAGTAAAAGGTTTATGTTTTATATCTTTGAGCTGCAATGGGTGGAATCCTGCTGCTTTCTGAGATGTCATCAAAGCATTTTCTTCTTGTCCCTAAATAAAGTACTTTGTTCATAACAATGCTAATCTCTTCAGCAAATGTACCTATATTGGCTCCAATTTCACACATAATTTTGGGGGCCAAAATTTATGTTTTCAATTTTTTTTGCTTCAATTCTCACTATAAATCTGCCTAAGACAGCCAGCAATAGGTAAGCCACAGCCTAAATGTTGGAATACTTTGAAATTACATCTGCCAGATTAGTCAACTACTCTTAATCTCAGTCTCCTGAGAATATTCAAGTCATGGGCAAAATTCAGACAAACTTTCTGCCAGAGTATGACACATGTTATCTCTAGTGCAACCGCTACTGAAGTCCTTGTTCATAGTTAAAATTTCTGAGCTTGACCTTTACTGTCTACATTTCTATCAGGATTCTGGTTTCATAATTCAGAATCAGGATTCAGAATCATCCACTACACTCTGTTTATACCATCCTGAGGCTTCTCTACTCTACATCTAAACCTGTACAAACTCATCCAACTAGTGAATTCCCACTTTTCTCAACTATTTGATCAAGTACAATGACAATAAGACCCCACTTCTGGTGCCAATTTTCTAAACAAGCCAGTTTTCCCATCACTAGTAAACAATAATGTGCACCCACAATTTAAAGAAAAAGAGTTTAAATTTGGTTAATGCTTACTAGATATACAGTCCATGTTTAGCTATCTCCAAGACAGAAACATCATGCAAAATGTGTGACAGACAAATGATGTTTAGTTTGTAGAAGCTGAGAAGCAGAGCAAGAGTGCAGTACCAGAAAGAAAGGAGCAAGCGATGATGTTATATCCAAAGTCATACTGCCATGAACCACTCAGACACATTCAATCACCGGGCAGCTCCCAAGCCAACCAAGTTGACACAATTAACCATCACAAGAACCAAGGTTCAAAACGATCAAGTGATTTATCAAAATCATAAAAGGTAGTTCCTACCAGAGGAAGAATTTAAGCATAGTTTTGATGGGTCTCAAAGTCATAAATGTATTTATGCTCTACAAAATTGTACTTAATCACAAAATATCTTATATCAAATTTTAGCCGTAGAAACCAAAGCATTCTTCAATGGCTGTTAAAATAGATGGAGCAAATCATGTCCAGTAGGGCCACATAGTAAATGCCTGCAGTTTTCCAAGTCCTATGATCTCTATCACAGCTGCTCAATTCTGTAAATTCAGCAGGAATGCAGAATACTCAAATGTAATGTGTATGACTTTTCTTTTTTCTTTCTTTTTTTTTTTTTTTCAGAACTGGGGATTGAACTCAGGCCCTTGCGCTTGCCACTGAAGTGCCTATTCCACTGAGCCATCTCCCCGGCCCCTGTATGGCTGTTTTCTAATAAACCTTTATTTACAAAATAGATGGAAGGCTAGGTCCAACTCAAGGGCCATAATTTTGAAACATACCCATAAGGAGATACATTCAATCAAACAACCATTTTCAAATTTGGAGATAAGAAAAGTCAAACATTTATGTGAGGGCTCAAACATTAGAAGTCTTCTATCAAAAAATGAACCAGAACTTGTCTTTTACATTTATAAAGGCAAGATTTTAACACTTTTACACAAAAATATATTTCTTCTGAGGTAGATACTTGAACTTGGAAAACTTAGTTGCCATTGTCCTTTGTGTGTTGAGAAACATTTCATATAAGTTGCACAGAAAATGGGATTTAAGAATCATGGCCTATACTGGCTTATTAGATCTCATTTCCACTGATCGATCAACACCCAAAGGGAAAAATATTCTGTGATGAAACTTCTTAAGTCTGGGTTCATTTTCTGGTTTATTCTAAGGCTTTATGTTGTCCTTTGATCTTTGTTAAGATAACGTGGTCAGAATGGGTATGAACCTTAAACTGAAAGCTCATTATATGAAGACACTGAATTTAAGTCAATACTGTGTGTGTGTGTGTGTGTGTGAGAGAGAGAGAGAGAGAGAGAGAGAGAGAGAGAGAGAGAGAGAGAGAGAGAGAAGACTAAAAGGCTCTCTGGTGGTTAGATATAGGGCAATGAGATGACTTTTAGGATTCTCTGGCCCACTGAGTCTCTAGGTAGGAGAATTATGGTTTCATGGTTTTCAGGCAAGTAAGAATACCTTTTCTGATAAACTGCAAGTGTTTTGAAGGGGGAAAGAGAATGGTATTCTTAGAATTGACAAAGACTGCAAATCGTGGGATAGTTACTGCATCTGCCGAGTTGGTGTACATAGTCTGAAAGAAGAAAAGTGTAATAAAATAAAAGTTACAAACAAGATTCTGAAGGCTAAATTGAGGTAGGAAGAGACTTACAGGTCAGCTTTACCAGACTGAAATAAAGTAGAATTAGTAAAATCATTAGCAGTACTGTTTTACTTTATATTGGTTCTAAGCAGCTTAAACAGGCTTTATCTTTCTAAATCTACATTTTCTACTTCTGTTCTTTATTATAGCTTTAAAATTCATGCTTTTAGGCAGAAAATGAAGTTGATTCATTACCTGCCAGGTTGATTTAGGAACATGTGAGCTATGTGATTAAAACATGGAGTGTGGAGAAAGCCTGACTGCCTTTGAATACCCTTTATTTGAGCCAAGTTTTGTGAGAGAAGACATAGAATAAAATCAGGCAAAGAAGAGAGATGTTCTGCACAGAATGAATGACTTGTCTATAGAAAGAGGAAAGCATTCCCAATACAATGTCAAAGCTCTGCGTTTGTGAACGGCCCATGTCCCAGCACACCAGAGCCAGGCCCCCGAGTTCCACATTTGACATGTCTCACTATCTGGAGCCTACCTTGCTCCCCAAAGACCCATATTCTCTTTAGCCCTTATCAGAAATCCAGGAATAAGTATTTAGTGGCACCACGGGATAATGTTTACAATAGTCCTACCCTTGTTGAACATCCAACCGCGTGTACCGTCCACAAGACCTTCACTATTCAGTGTGTCCTCTAGAATGGCACCATCAGGTAACAGATAATGCAGTACCCTAGATTCACAGAGACCGCCAAGGAGCTTCCTCCTTTCCCCTACTTCACAAAGTCCATGGGAGTGTTACAATGATGAGAAGCAGTCTTCCCTATGGTATTATCTAGCTGGACACTAATGCTTGACAGTTTTAATTCTAAATAATTATGATAAATGCCTTAACTGCAAAGAAATTTTCTCAAGGTACTGAAGAGAAGCAAAAAAAAAAGTCCACGTTTTCAAGATTAAAACCCAGGGTTCATATCAATCCATTCTTATAGCCAATATCAGATTCAAATATGTTTATGACTTGGCTCCATAAAATTTATCTCACTACAAATTATGAATGAATCATTTCCTCAGTCACAATTTGTTTGAATGGAAAAGACATTTGAAGAAATCCACTTAACGAGACATTTTTCTTTTAAATTTTAATTGAATCCTTTTAGAGAATGAGACCCTACAGCTTTCATAACTGGGAAGTGATACCCATTACAATGATTAACCCTCTAATGCTTGATGCTGTTGCCTCACAGGAACAAAATCATCTTTTCTTTATTATATGTATTAAAAAACTACTCACAAACTCTGCAAGAGGCTGTGTATTTCATTGCATTTCACTACACCTGTGGCAAGTTGGATATTGAAGTGGCACAGATTCTGACAGTACTCTTAATGAATGCATCAGTATTTCTGTACTGGTTGTTGAGTTTAATCTACACTACCATGCTGTCTAAAACTAGCAATAAAACAGAGGGCTAATATGTCTAGATAAGATCCAAAGAACATATAATAGTGATATCTGCTGCTCCACACCAACAGCATAATGAAATGTGCTGGGAAGAAAAAAGAAGACTTCTGAAAAAAGAAGCTGTGAACTTCCTGACAACTGTTAGGGAGGTAGAATGGGGAAGATATACTTCACCTTCCTTGTTTCTTTTCAGTTTTAAGCTCAGGTTAAGACTCAACAAGCTGTTAGTGAGCTGTCAGAGCAAGTGAGGAAAGATACTTAGAGTAGGTAAGAGTTATGCTGTGTGTCCAGTTCATCGTGATTCCTTCCTCCCTTTCTCCCTGAGAGATGGGCACAACTGACCACTCATTCATCCCATCGTGCCTCTGAATCAATGGGATCAATTGGACTAGGAATTCTGAAAACACACTAGGAGGTTCTAACCTCCCAGTCTAGTGCTAGTCTCTTGGGAAATGGTAGAAACATCAGACTATAACTAGCCACATTTCACTTGTCACATCAATTTAGAAAGCAAACATAATTGTTACAAATTTAAAAAACTTTCTATCACTTTGGATTATGTAACATTTTTGTATCATTGAAATATTTCTTATTTGGAGCCACCATTATTTCTAATGCATAATATTTATTTATTCTGGCCACTTCCAGAAAAATTCAAATTGAGTAATACTTCAGATCATTCAGATGTAAGAAGTAGTTGATCAAAAATTTTCCTTTAGGGGCTTTCACTCCCCCCTCTTGTTTTCCATTTAACATTACTGTAAATTTCACAGCTGCCATGGAGAAAATATCCCATTAAATTTGAATTTTATATAAATTGTATATAAGTTCATAAAATGTAACTATGCCTCAGGTAAGATTTGGGATACACTCATATGTAGATATTATATGTCATTAATGTGAAATTCAAATTTAACTCAAACTTTATATTTTTATTTGCTGAATTTGACAACCCTGGCTTCTTCTCTGTGGATATTGCTGTCCTGTACCCACATCACCTGCTCCATCCCCAGCTCCTCCCTTGAATGGTTGCTTTCATCTTTGTCATGTCTGACTACCTTGACCACCTTTGGGGGCTTTTGCCTGTTGAACAGAGACAGTCCTGTCTCTGTCTCTGGGCTCCTTTAGGTCTTCTGGATCACTGACAGTCACTGTTGGACTAGTAGAGCCACTTTGAACCCTGCAGGAAAACCGGTGGCTGTCTCCTGCCTGCAGACACCCCCTACTGTTTCTCTTTTCCCATATTGACAAAGGAGGTGGAAGGGGAGGTTGTCTACCTCTCTAGACTTCGCTGAGAACTCAAGCCAAAAGAGGACACAATCCAGGTAGCTTTACACTTATTGGGAGGTGCTGTTCTTTCTCAGTGCCCCTGCAACTGCACATTCATGTTTATCACTCATTTGCTTTTCACACACTGTGCTCCTCTCTCTAACATTGAGGAATTCTTATCTGATTGCCAAAGAGAATGCAAACAGAAAACATGGTTTTGAGATGATGCAATATCCTTCCAAGAGTAACTGTGGTGTATAAAAGGTGAAGTTCTGTCACCCAGTTGATCTCCGTTTCTTTCGGATCGTTATGTGGCTACAGGAGAGCACACCAGAATTTCATGGCCTACTTTTAGCACTGGAAAGATTAAAATCATGTTTATGAATTGTTCTTTGCTCCAAGAGCATATCAATGCTGCTATTATAAATTAATTAGAAAATAATTTAAATTAGAAAACTCTCAAAGAGCTGAGCCAAAACTGCCCTCAAGTGTAAATTAATATTCTTACAAAACACAAACACAAAGACAGCAGGGAAAAATGGAGTAACTAAGTAAACTTAATAAATGTGTGAGTCAAAAAATAGATGCAAGAAGTGATTCCTCATGGAAAGAAGATAAACCACATTACAAAGAAGAATTTAAAGTGTTTTAAGAAATAAGATTAAAGTGCATGTCTGTAATCCCAGCACTGTGAAGGGTGAGGCAGGCGGATCACTGCAAATTTGAGGACAACCTGGGCTATGTGGTGAGGCCAAGACCAGTCTGAAATATCTAGTGAGCTCTTGTCTCAAAAATTTTTTTAAAAATTAAAGTTGAGTGATTACTCTAACATGTTTGAAAATCATAATAAAATACATTAAATACTTGAAAAATGTTATTGAAATTGGTACAAGTAGAGATGGAAATTCTCAAAGTTCAATAAAAATATTAAATGAACACACAAAGAATTACCTCTCCAAACCTTTTTGAGTGTTTCATGATTAATTTTCATGAGCATTTCCTATTTTATGCCTGTAATGTAGTAATTATTTTAAGACAAAAAATATTTTAAAATTGGCATTCAAAACACAATCCAATTAAGACACAGTATACACAGAGAAGATTAATCATAGGTAGACAGAAGCAAAATTCTAAATGTGTAAATTCATTAGTGCAGTAAAATAATTTAATGCAACAAAATGAGGTTAAACAGTAGTGAAAAGATCTATTAGCACACATTTTACTTTGTTCAAGAAGTAAAATGAAAGAATCACTTTATTAGATAATCAAAGGAATCTAGTAAAATTCAATATTCATTCCTAGATAATTCGTCAGGAGGAGGATTTATAGATAATGTATACCTTATAGCAATTCAATAAAAAAATGACAAGACTGTCTTCTATTTACTGTTATTGCTGACCATATTTTTGGAAATTCCATTGTACAATATAGTTGTAACTATAATGTAATAGGAACTTTGTTATGAACTTTGGACATTAGAAAGAAAACAAAATCATAAGTTATACTGATATGACTGCAATATTCATAGAAAATGCAAAAAAATTACTGAAAATCTCTAAGAATTAAATATAAATTTAAATTTTCTGCTATATCAGCCATAGCACTTAAAAGGTTAGAAACAAGATAACTCAATAAAAATAGTATACACAATGGTATAGATAGAAATAACATAATTGAACAAATATAAAATATAAAGAACCCTAGTAAAGCATATTCAGATCCCCTATGGAAAAAAAAACATTAAAACTTTGCAGAACTGAAATGCAGTTAAAATGATATAGTGTCCAACATTATCAATTTCCTTTTTTTCTTACTTATACAGGGAAGAGACAGAGAAACAAACATGACTAGATTAGTCGTAATTGATCCTAATGAAATAATACGACAAGTTTACAGAGAGTGTATCCCTGTTTTGTTTCTCTTTGAAGTTTTCCATAAGGTACACTTTAAAAAGAAACTTTATATAAAACAGCAGAGCTGAACAAATAGATATGCTACATGCTTAGGATGGAAGGGTAAAATACTGTATGCATGCTAAATTTTCTCAAATCTACTCGCACAGCTAATAAACCCTATGCAAAGATTCTAATGGAAAGTGTTTAAGCTTCAGGAAGTTTTCAAAGACCATTTGGAAATATAAACAGATGAAAATAAATCATTTTGTAAAGAGTGAATGAAGCTTTGCCATTATAGAGAAATACATTCTGAAGTCATCATATGGTAATCGCAACAGCATGGGCTCAGAGAAAGCCAGCAGTGACTTGCTCTTAGGAATGGGTCATTCCGGTCATGGATACCTCGATGGAGCCTTGCCTACCCTTGTCTTCTGTGACCTTTAATTAACATTCCTCCACCTTTTCTCCTCTAGCTTAGGCCTGTTGGAATTTCTTCTTAATATTTACCTTTTTTTCCACTTTACACATTTACTTCAATCAATACTGTAAGGCTTGTCTCTCATTGCATGCATTGCACCTCGCTGTCTCATCCGATGCACTTGCATGTGTGAAAGTCTCATTTCACTTTAAAACTTATATCTATAGGTGAATAGTTAATGTGCATCAGAAAAAGATGACAAATACCACAACAGATGCTCAAATGAATGAGCATAATCTTCTTTTTTTATTTATTTTCATTTCTAATTTTTATTTTTATATTCTTTTTTTATAACTTTCTTTTTTTTCTTCCATAATTTTATTGAGTGACAGTTTATAATCTTCTACGTAGAAAAATTATTTCACTTCAAAGCTCAAATTACCTCTAAAGGTAAAGTTGCAAGTTACTGAATATATATTCAGTTACCATAAATAGATAATCAGTAACCATCAAACATAGTAAAGTGCTTCCTGAGAGAACAGGATAACCAGAAAAGACCACAAACAGATTATCAAAAATCTAGTATTAAAGTGAACAGAGGCAAGTTACGAATCTATGTTTAAAGTGTACAGAGGGTTCAAAGAAAAAACATTAAAATGCCAACAAGAACTTATAGATATTGTGCAGTTGAGAAAGAGTTGAGAAATTATAAAACTGAAAGGCCAATAACAAAATAAGAAGACAAGGGACAGATTTAATAGCAGATGAGAAAAATCTGAACTGGTGAATTGCATGGCATTTGAGAAGAACTTATCCACAATTAAACACAGAAAAACAAAATTATGGAACATATTAAATTGAAAGCAAGAGGAAATACATGACCATCTAATACACATTTAAATGGAGTAACAGATAAAAAGAAAAAAATGCTGAGACAATAATTAAGCAAATAGTTTTCAAAACTTTTGAAACAGCAATCCACAAGTTGAAGCCCAAAGAAAGATAACCTAAACAAAATCTAGAATTACAATGTAGCTAAACAGCAAACAATTAAAGAAAGCACTAAGTGTAAAATACCAAAGAGTCATTTTACTGTTAAAAAAATGACAATTGAGTAGCCAAAATTTTAGCACAACATTGATGGACTAAAACCATAAAGTATCTATGAGGAGCATATCATCAAATTATTAAAATAAGATTTACTGACAGAATCTTCTCTCCACAAAACATGAAATAAAAAGATTTTTAAAACAGTGAAACCTAACAAAATGCACTATTATTCCAAGTACCTGGGAAATTCTTAAATATAGTTTTAAGCAAGGTTATCATGGATGGAAAATTAGAGATATAGCAAGCAATGAAGTTAAGAACATGAAAATGTTTGCAGCAAAATTTGTAAAAGGCAAAAATTCGAATACCCCATATGGCTATAAACAAAATAATGGATACATTTTTATGGTTACAGTCAAACAATATAAAAGATTGAATCATCAGATCATACCACCATATGAATGAGTCTTAAAGACACAATATATTTGGGCAACAGTAACCCAAATACCAGATGATATATGCTGTACATTCTATTATTAAAAATTTCCAAAATGTAAAAATAATCACATTATTTGGGAACTTATAGCTACAGAAAAACAAAAGATACTCAGAAAGATCAATATTGATAAAGGACACATGGAAGATTTCTCGGCTTTGGGTAAGTTCTTTGCTTTAAATCTTTATAGGAATAACCTGATTACTCACTTTACAACAAATTAGGTTATTCACTTGAATTTTATGCAGTTATCCCTAACTATCCATTGGGGATTAGTTGCAAAACCCCTCTCCTATCAAACTCTTTAGGGACTCAGATCTCTTATATAAAAGTGTGGAGTGTGGGTAAAATAAACCTGACCCCCAAAGCTTAGCGATACTCCACACTTATTTGCATATAATCCTACGGATGTGGAGGGTTGATTTATCTTTACATGTTCCTTATATGTCATAATATGTTTTAATTTTAACAAAAGGCCAAACCATTTCCAAATTCCTAAACAGGCTCTATAATGAACTAAGAATACAATTAGCTACTTTTAAATGTACAAAATTCCCTAAATTATCATTTTCCATCAGCATCATATTGACCCAAAGACTGGTATTTTTGTGTGTGAGGAATTTGTACATGAACCTTCATGTACTTCCATTTTTTATATTCCTTCTATCGTTATAGGGATCCCTAAATAACAGATAAGGTAGTCATTTTACAATGCCAATGTCTACCCATGTCACAGTTATCTTCTATATTATATGGAACTGATCATTTCTGTAATTTCAGTTTAGTACAAATATAAAATAAATCTATATTTATGATTTCTCAGTTATTTAAAAAAATCAGAAAACTTCTTTAATTCACATGCTGACCCTTCAAATCATCATGGAAGAAAAAGTCAGAAAATACTGACTTCATTATGTACTTTGTCTCCAAACAACACAACTGGAAAGCTTAACTGTGGGCATCATGTATGTTTTCAAGTGTCTCCCTTAGAAAACAGTAAATACAACAGCTGCACTTGTGCAAAGAAGAACAAATAGAATGATTTAATCTGATAAGTCAAAGACATCTCAAGTGTCACACCAGAGATTGGAAACAGGATAGGAGGCCTTCTCCTTGCAATTTAATAGTAAAATTAAACAGGGGGAAAAAAGAAGATGCTTGGAATTCTTTAAAAATATTAAAATCAAATTTTAGCTTATCAAATGAGGGAGGTATAACATGCTAATTACAGAAAAAAATTGTCCATCAGCTCCATTCCAGGTTTCTGTTCACACCTTTGTTCTTACATTGCTTTTTATCCTTAGAATTTTCATTTGTATTATGTTCTATTATAAAACTTTTATCAGTATTTTTACAAAACAGGATTTTAAAACACTACTCTGCACATGGAATCTTCTTTATATGTCCATTGCAGGTAAAGGGATATAAAAAAAGAACTTCATATTTTCTTTGTGTCTGGGTCATTTCTTAGGAAATTTGATGTCTTTTATGATGACTGGTCGAGATACAAAGATTGGAGTGCCATACTGAAGATGCATGTTTCCCAAGCTGAGTGAATTCCTTACTTGGAAGGGTATTAGAGACATTCCCATGCCATCAGCCTTCTCCATAAAGAGACAAGAAGAAAATATGAAGTCCAATAATGGGCAAACCCCTAACTTGTCTAAGCCAATAAATGTAGCATAATCAGTAGGACCAGCTGGCAGGCACCCAAGAGTTTTGAAGGAATTCAATGATGAAATTGGGAAGCTGTTGTCCAAGAGGCTGGATCCAACATTATGGATAGCCACTTCCAGCAAAGGGCCAGATGGGGAATGTCATTTTGTTCCAGAGAAGGGCTCAAGAGAGGACCGTGGGAACCTCAGAAAAGCAGGTATCACTTTCAGTTGTCCAGTCTCCAGTAAAGAACAACATCATTAGACACCAGAGGAGAAATAACTTTCTATGGCAAGACAAAATGAGATTTGAAAAGGAAAGCATGAGTCATTGATTTATTATTGGTTTCTGAGGCACACAACTTAAAAACCAAATGCTGACATACTATAAAGACCTTTGATTGATGAATGCCAACATGAATGGGGTCTGAGCAGGTAACATGTGTATCAAGCCCTATGGATAAGATAAACAATACTGTCTACATCTTATGAAAAAGAATGTCTTTGTAATAGCAAGAAGAACACCCTGAAACTTGAAAGATTAGGTTGTGTGTTAAAACCTTTTTACTTCTCGCTTTTACTATCAAATATAAAGTGCACTACTATTTGGTAGTACTGGGAAGAGATACAAATTAAGTCACTTCAGGAAGCATTTCCATGGGTGTTGGATCCCAGGATTTGTATTCAGTGGTGGGATAGTAGTGACCACTAAAGCCCAATCTGTCTTCACATAGCTCACAGTCCACTATAGATCACTTAAAACCGTGGGATAGGCACAAACCGTGGCTCATGCAAGGCTTTCACTGGCAAATTTATGACTAAATGGTAACGAATGATTTAAACCAGGTAGAAAAATCATGATTCATAAAAACTCATCTGTTGGGGTAATAACCAGCAGCAGAACAAATGCACAAGACTATATAGAGCACATACCTAAAACTAACTGAAAAGCTCCATGTTAAAATTAATGAAATGGCAATACCAACAAACAAATGCTTAACCCCCATTTTATTGGCTTGTTTGGTGGACAATAACATACTGTGTTTTGAACACAAGAGTATATCTCATTCCTTCAGAGAGAAAAAAAAGCAGAAGTTAGAGAAGTGCTTGTTACCATTAAGAACATCATGCTTAATATAACATCCTCACAGTCATATGCAAATACACAAATTACCAACAACCTCATGGAAAGAAAATGGCCAGTCTTCTTTTATATTTTTTAAAACACTGAAATTATAAAAGAAATGGGCTAGCTGCCAACCATGGATTTGATGAATTCTGCCCGCATAACACAATTTTCAGCCTTGCTGGAAGGTCTGGGAAGAATTTTCTCGATTCAAACCAAAACATCCAAATATGCAGACTGATTTTAGCAGCACCAAGCTCAGTATCTCACCCCAACTTATATGCTTCTCTTTTCTAATCAGTTGGAAAGCCCCACCTTTCCTTCTTCTGCTGCAGTAGGTAGGAGGCTGTCATTCAAAGTAATTTATAGAGCCTGCATAGCGAGGCAGGGGGAGTAGTCTCTCACAAGAGAAAATTTTCTCTGATGATCAGATTATTCAATATTTTCAAACCATCTAACGGCAGTTCCACATTAACTCTGTGAAGTAAAACACAAGCAGAAAGAAAAATCCTCTCAAAAGCAACTATATTTTGCTCTAATTTCTGTGAGAAGCAATCTATTTTATCTTTTCTTGCACACATCTTATAGATGGTGTATAGTAGTGATCATTTGCAGTATTAATTATTTATTTATAACAGAAATAAAAATTGGCATAAAATAACTATTTCTCAGGAATAGTGTCCCAGCAAATATTCTTCATCTCCTAGGGGACCACGAGGAAATAAAACCAGTCCCCCCTTTTCATTTTTTCTTCTTCTTTGCATTGGATTATGTAACCTACAGCATATCCTCAAGTATGTAGTGAATGAATTTTCCACTAGTCTTCTTCCTCCTACTCCCTCTACTAAAGAAAAACTTGATCTATTTCTAGTCTCCTCTGGAATGAATATGAATGGAAAAGAATTGCCAGCTTATTTTTGAATTCTCATACTTGAAACCTAATTGTGGAGAATTCCACAACAAATCTCTTATTCTTTCTTTTTTAATTTGGTACAGGGTCTCACTACACAGTTCAGGCTCATAGTAATCCTCCTGTCTCAGCTTCCCTGGTGCTGGAATTACAGGCATGGGCCACCATGCCCTGATTTGAGACTGGCACAGCATGCAGTACTAGAGTTTGAACTCAGGTCCTTGGCTTGCCAGGAAGGTGCTTAGACTGCTGAGCTATCGAGCTATCTCCCCAGCCCTTACAGCAGTTCTCTTGAGCCAAAGAAGACAATTAAGGAAGTAAAACATTAGCAGGTAAAATTAGAAGGATTCCAGGCAGGGTGGTACATGATGACAATCCCAGCACTTGGGAGGCAGAGGCAGGATTGCCAGGAGTTTGAGGCCAATAAGGGATACTTAGTGAACTACCCAGCAAGACCCTGTCTCAGGAAGGAAGTCATCTGTGTTGTAAAACAGATATGTTATGTGTCTATAAGTAAGCAGGTATATTGTCTGTCATATTAACATAAATTCACCTTTGATGCCAAAGGTTATAACACACACACACACACACACACACACACACACACACACACACAACTAGTTGCTGAAAACAAAATACGCTGCACATTGTATAGATTAGGTATGATGCATATATATATCCTTTAATTTCTCTATGCCTAGGAAAATATATGTCATCTTCAGATATTTATATTTAATTTTTTCTCTTACCTGATCTGAATTTTCTGATTCGTCTATGATAACCTGAATTACTTACCAAACAAAATTTATAAATATGGACTAAAGTAGCTGCTTAGGCAGTTGCAGGGACTGGGATTCAATCCCCGGTGTGCTATGCTGGCCTGCCCCCGGGTACACTGAGATGGCAACTATGACTGGGCATGGTGGCACGCTCCTGTAATCCCAGCACTTGGGAAACTGCAGACAGGAGGATCACTGCAAGTCTGAGCTGTATAGTGAAACCCTGCATACCCTGTACTAAAAATACATTTTAAAAACTTATAAATATGGGTATGCTTTTTAATCCTTAGTGTCAATATAATGTTTCTTTAGGAAAAGATAAAGAAAGTGCATCCCTTGAGTTGTCTGTGGCTGTTAGGATCAACAGAGAGATTTTCTGAGTTAAAATCAGATAATGACGTCAGCTAGAAATGCAGACGAGTAATCTGTACTCGAAAAACCTGATTAGCGCAGTTCATGTTCTCGTGTACCTCTTATGCTTTTCAGAACTGAAAAGTCCTTCTTATAAACATTAAAAATCAAACAGCAGATCCTGAGATTTGCTGTCTCTATGTAACTGATTCTTAGAATATATTGCCTTTTATTTTAGATCAAAACATCAAAACTCTGTTTGATCCAAGAGAGCCATGCAGACCCAGCATTTACATTTGAAGTCAACCTATGTCTAATCATGGATTTTTTAAAAAAAAAACTCTCTTAACTTTCTTTTCATCTCTGTGATGCAATGAAAGTTACGAGAGTACAACTTCAAGAGCAAGAGCTGTGATTTGTTTCTGAGGCAGGCCTGTTCACCAACACAAGAAATTAAAAATGCAAACACCACCAGCTTGTCCATCAGAATAGCACTGTGAATGTCAAAGCTATGGTGGTACACAGTAAAGTATTCATTTTCCACTCAACAGCAGCATTTTTACTGGGTAATTGGCTTTCTTTGGATTAGAGCTATCCCCTTACATCAGCTAAAAAAGTGGGTCTAAGTTAAAATCACTATCAGTTACTGCAAGAGGTACTCACAAGTCCTAAGTGAAGGCATTAACAATAGAACTCACCAGCAATATTAATCACTGTATCTTACAGTGCTCAAAAGCAGTAATTTGGGAAAAATTGAAAATGCCTACCTAGTTGTTGCTGACATAACGGCAGATATTTCTGAGGATTTTTAGTATAGTTAGCCAATCATTTAATTTTTTCAAAAAAATTAGTTTAGTTTAGTTTTGTTTTTGGCCTGTTTCAGCAAATCCTTTCTAGGCACTGGGTAGACTGGTGAAAATGATGCCCAAATCCCTCTCTTCTTGCAGCTTACATTCTAGATGGAGAGGAAAACCTTATGTGAGAAATCATAATTATAAACAGTAACTAATACTATTATGGAGGATGGTGTTTGAAACAGAATAATGGAGAGAAGTTAGCTTGCCTGGCAAGTCAAGGAGCTCTTCCTTAAAGATGTGGCATTTAGACTACAACCTGACAAAAGAAAGTCACTGATTTTTCCTAATATCACTTGATGAGACTCAAAACATGACCTCCAGCTGGCATCTTGAGAGTCACCATATGACAGTCTCTTATTCACTGCTGTAACCTAGAATCAGCACAATGGCTGGGTCTATGGAAATCAGTGTTAGTTGAAGAAATAAATGAATAAATATGAAAGGGAACAATACAAGCAAAAAAAAAAGTATAAAAAAAGACAGAAAGCTACTAACACAAAGCTTCTTGAGCTGACTCCCATACCTCATTTTTCATGGGCAGTTTTCTATTCCATTTAACTTGAGAAAGGCATTTTCATTAAAAAATTAGACACATTTTTGAAAGTGCTCAATCCCTTGCATGGTGAATACAACGCTCCTAATATCTTAACTCCTGTCATGTGATTGGACACAAATATTGTTGTCCCTGAGATCTAGGAATGAATTCTTTTTTATATTTGTGGCTGTCTCGGCCCACCTTGGGGGTGGGGCTGGTGCGGCACGTGGTACTGGGAATCACGCTGCGGTCCCTGAGCGCTTGCCTAAACCTGCCTAAGCAGGTGCTTTGGAGAGCAGAACTGTCTCGTCTGCCCTAGGAATTAATTCTTTTAAAAATTAAAGTCTAAGGGCCGGCGGTACAGCTCAGCGGACTAAGCGCTTGCTTAGGTAAGCGGAAGAGCCAGGGTTCGATCCCTGGGTCCACAGGCCCCGCCGGCCCCGCCCCCGGGTGCACTGAGCAGGTGATGGAGTCCTGGAGTGGTGGCGCACGCCTGTAATCTCAGCACTTGGCAGGCAGAAATCAGGAAGATCACTACTAATGTGGGCTATGTAGTGAGACCCTGCACACACACACGAAAACTAAAAAATAATAAATAAAAAATAAAAATTATAATCTAGGGGCCAGGGAATTTTGCCTTAAATCTCCCACTCCTGAGGTCATACCAACAGGTAAATTGTCACGTAGTTTGGGTGAATAGAGGAAAAGCAGTTATAAAATTATTCGTGCATAACATATGCTTGCTGCACTTCTGTTCTTTCATCTAGTCCAAATGGAAACTTGGGTTCACACCCACTGCTCATGTCCTAAGTATGGAACTACGAGCAACTTCTTTATATTCTGGGGCTTTGAAATGGGACAGCAATCTAAAGTGCTTCTCTATGACAGTCACCCCACGATTTTAAAACTTACATTTAAAAAGCCAAATGGCATTGAAACAATTGAGTATAACTAACGTAACAAACCGTTAAGCATAGATTCACATTCTCAAGAGTGTCTATTTCTATGAAGGCAGAATTTCTTCCTAGTTTCTTATGGACATTCTGGTTTTGTGGGGGTTTATTTTGTTTTGTTTTGTTTTGTTTTGTTTTGTTTTGTTTTGTATTTTTAGGAAAGGGTCTACAGGAAAGGGTCACTATTATATCAGACTCCTAGTGGTCCACCTGCTTACAGCCTCCCAATATCTGGGATTACAGGTGCACACTACCACACACCCAGTCTCAATTGCCTTCTCAGCACGCCCCTGGGGGTGAGGCTGGCATAGCACTCCTGGGGATTGAACCCCCGGCCCTTGTGCCTGCTTGAAGGTGCTTTAATCTGCTGAGCTATTTAGGCAGCCCTATGGACATTCTGTTTGGTTAGATCAAAACACACAGGGAATTAGCATAAAATATTGCAACACTTTTTTAAAGGAGTTTTAAGTATCTATGTATGAAAGAGTAGATTTCAAGTTTCTAATATGGTTTTCCTTTAAAATAATTTAAAACTAAAACAGAAAATGTCTCCAACATTGCAAAGGGAGTCCCCTAAGGGAGGGGAATATATATATATATATATATATATACATACAGATGGCTGGGAAAGATCACCCACATGCTGAACACAGATCTTGAGGAGGCATTTCTAAGAATGAAGTAGCACTTCCCAGCTTGGGCTACTTCCCACAACAACCCTTATTTAAGCCATGGAAAACATAGCATTTATTTCTCTGGCCGAGAAGAACCTCAGTCATTCGTGTCCCACTTGCTTCATGGTAATCCAAACTGGTTTCCAACTTTCCCCATAGTTCCAAAAGAAGTTCAGTATAAACCACTTCAGACCACCAATCTCCTCCCAGATTCATTATTTTGTGATCATTCCTGATTTAGTATCTTCCCATAAACAGGCCATTAAGCCCGCAGTATATTAAGCAAGCAATTCAACATATGACACACATCTGTTCCACTCTCTTAGTGAACAAAAGTTTCAAGACAACTGAAATTCCAGACTTAATCAACATGAAAAAGATATCTTGGCAATGTTTAAAATGGAGTTTTAAATATAATCCAAATAAGGACAAGAGGGACAAGCTTGCTGCAACTGAACCAAACCTAAATCAGATTCACAAAACTACCTGAGCTGCACCACTAGCCCTTTTGATAAGCCTGTTTGTCTTTCAAGATCATCAACACTGACTTTAGTCATCCTCATACACCTCACCCAGAGCACCAACAAATAAGTAAAAATGAGACTTTCTACAAACATGATGAGTTAACCTCTTAGTACCCAAAGCCACAAGAGGAAGACTCACAGATTTGCCTTTCACGAGTAGAGCACAGCATTGGATTCCAGCCATCAGCATCTTGTGTGGGTTCCAGGCCACAGAGTTGGCCCTATTATGATGAACAAAGAAAGGGGCAGATTTGGGAGGGAGCCCATTTAGTTTCTGTTGGCAGAAAGACAACTACTCTCTGATGCACCCACCTGCACTTAGTTCCCAGACCCAAGTTACAGCTCTGTAGGAGGCTCCATAGGAGGCCTTGTCTGAGGTTTGAAAAATTTGAAAGTGTTTCTTATTACTGTTTTATTTTAGCAAAACAACTACTTTTTTGGGGGGGCCTGTTTTTAAAATATCGCTTGGAAGGGCAAGTCCAAAGAGGTCTTTTCTCTACATAAAAGCCAGCTGCAAGCTAGGAAACTCCACTTACCTGTGGATGCCATGCAGAAGCTGGCGGTGCTTCCTTGACATCAAAGCTGAGCCACCCCAAGAAGCCTGTGGAGATATTTATATAAACAAGAAACCATTATTCAACATTACTTTTTACCAATGGGTGGTCATAGAAAACCTTCAGGGATGATTTCAATCTGCACAATCTGGTGTCTTTCTTTCTTTCTTTCTTTCTTTCTTTCTTTCTTTCTTTCTTTCTAATTTTGCTAACATGTACACCAGTGAATTTTAAAAATGTTTTATATTTATTTTTTATTTATTTATGTATTTGATACAGGGTCTTGCCAGCAACTCTGACTCGTAGTGATCCTCCTGTCTTAGCCTCCCCATTGCTGGGATTACAGGCCTGTGTCAAGCTATCTCCTCAGCCCCACACCAGGGAATTTTGATCACTGGCTCTAATTTCATCATCACAGGTGAGCCCCACTGAGCCTTAGAATATAAATACATACATTATAAAAAATTGACCTTTTAGCTGAACATTGAACTTTATGTTGAGAAAACAAGGTTTAAACGGTGAAGGCCACGTCCCCTTGAAGCCCAGAATCCAAAAGAGATAAAATTTCACTATGCTAACTTCTTGTCATTCATGTTGTGTGATGAGTCGAGGCTAAAGGTTTGAGTTCTAAGCAGTGGCTAAGGCATGTTCCTGACAGAGCGGACAGAGGCTACAGGTGTGCGTTAGGTGAAATTAGACCTTCTTAGCCAAATGGTTTTGAAAAATATCTGCAATTTGCAAGTGGGAAAATAGGAGAGACAAAAGTTAGGAATTGAGGATGTTATTCACTGTAGGGAGACATTTTTTGATCACAGGAGAGGGGAGCTGAGAAAAGAGGATGAAAGGAAATCCCTTAATCAGTTGGTCTGGAAGGAAGGGCAAGGAATCAATGGAAATACAAGGGTCACTTCGGTCTTTAAAGACTGAACAGACGCCCGCATTTAATCTCCAGCACAATGAGAGGGCTGCAGGGCGGGCTGGAGAGGCCTCGCTGGAGCTGCACTGAGCTCCATGTTGACTTAAATCTTACAGCGACCTCTTCAGGATAGAATGATGGTTGTCCCCATTTTAATGTAAATTAAGTTTTAGAAGACATAAATTATTCAAAGTCTTACAGGCAATAAAAATCATATCTGGGATCCCAAACCCATTTTCTTGTCCTAATACTTATCTATCATGACTTACGGATGCTTGGCTTTGGGAAGGAACGCAATAGAAATTCATTAGGCAATGGAGCCGTTCAAGAATTCCCTAGGGGAGGGACCAAAATCTCCTATTTTAACCATAGACTATAAAGACAGATCCTGACAACAACAGGAAGAAGTGTGAAGACCGTGTGCAGCTAGGATGTGGGAGACGAACAACATGAGGCATCGCGGTGCTTCTCAGAGTATTACCAGAGCTGGGACGACTGGAAGCTAACAAAGCACAAGCACCTGAGTGACCCTAAATCCCATTATAAACCTACTCTCTCCTTCAGGACTGGGCCTACGACTCACTGGGTTGTACAATTCACTCCGAGTGAAAGCACTTTTAAATTTAGTCCCAGGACTCTCCCTTTATTACTGAAAGGAGTTAAACCGAGAAAAAAAATTCTCTTTTTTCACTTTATGTTCAACTCCATTCCATGAGGTCCCCTAAGGTTTTCCAGCTCTGATGAGACTCCGGGTTGGTGAAGGTTGAATCCCAGTTTCCCAGGGAAGGGCTGATGACTTGGGGGTGGCAGTCAACCGTTAATCTTGCTGTATTTTCTCCCCATTGGGATTCAAGTTAGACCATGTGTGACTACGCCCAGGTTTCAGCAACACTTACCTTCAGCATTGAGAAACATGCTACCATGGTTTACTGATTAGTGATTCCAGGATCTAGATTATAAGATGTGTTCTCAAACATTAGGACACTGCCCATGCTTGGGTCTCCTTTCGCCACACACCCTTCATACCAAGTTCCCTACCTGTCTCAATACTTTTATCATTAAACCTTATTGAGAAGCTGCCAGTGAGACCAGGGCAAGGGTTGAGGTGCAAATGTTGTCTGGCCCCACTTACTCTCTTTCCACCTGTCTTCACCCTTCTGTCTGCTCTCCCTCTGCTTCCTTCTCTCCATAAAAGTCAAGACATTCTCCTAACCCCAGTGAGCTGGACTCAAGATTTAAACCACACAACCTCTCTGAAGGTATTAGTTCACTGGTTAACAAAGTTACAGGGCTAGAAATTGCTCGTTCTCAAATTTATTACTCACAAGGGTTAAATAGAGAAAAAATATCTTTTTTCAATATCCTACTTTTGTGCTCCATTTTCTAAATTCTTAACTCAACAATTTAAAAAGACACATGAACCCAACCACCTACATGATGTAGAAGCTTTGTACTGTGTCTCTATGGAAACCTGTCATATACTGCGTTAATATTTCATAATAAGCACCACAGTATATCGCTTTATATATTTTCTCTTTAATTAAACAATTAATAAAACAACAGGAGAAACACTCTTGAAAGAGGGGTAAAGAAGGAATGGAATCAAGATTTTACAGCTTCTGAAACCAGTCCTTTGAGACACAATACTTGCAATCTTGCCTGGGCCTTGGTATGAACAATTTGTGAGCAAAGAGGAAGCTTTTGAGAAGCCAACAGCCTCTGCTTCCCAGAAGAGCTGGGCCACCCTGAGCTGGTCTGACATAGAGGCAGGAATCACATTCATGCTGACAGGCAAAAAATGATACTGGAGGCCAGAAAGCCTCACAAAACTAAAGTTTTTTTCTTCTTCATTTGTTTAAAAATGCATAAAATTTACCAAATTTAAGATAACATCAAATATAAGATTTAGGTCAAAACAATTGCTGAAATTTTATTAATATTTTACCTTTAAAATTTATAAAGTCATAAAACAAAGTTATGAATCATAAATTAAATAAATTATAAATAAATGAGTAACCAAGGATATATGAAGTTTCTTCAATTAAGCTATAGACTTCTGTAACAAAATTCTATCAGCAGATGTGATACCTGCAGTAGTACAGAGTGGCTAAGCGCTACCAAAGTGCTGGTGCTAACTCATTTCTTTAATTGGACAGAACACCTTATGATAAATTAAGTCTCACATTATAGGCATTCTCTAGATGCCCACTCTACACAAATAAGATACTTTAGTGGAACTTAAATGTTTCCTTTAAAATTGTTTTCTTTGAAACTCCAACCTTTAATTTTTTCTACACAGCTTTTCATTCTCTCCTACTTATAAATCACAATTGTCTCTAAGTGGAATAAATCTCTTAATATCCTACCCAATTTAAACATGGATATAGTTACTCTGTTTTCCATTAAGTATATAATCCATATGCAGTGTTTCTTTTATGAGAGTAGAGTATTTAAGCATAACTACTGATGCATTTGATTGTTTCTCCTCATTTCCACAGTGAAGGAAGTATTCCCTTCGTAATATCTTTTAGGACATAATGTATTGTTATGCTTCTAAGCCTATAAAAATCAATAAGACATAAGTTGAAATGGGAACAGATACAAATACTAAAATCGCATTTAAAGGAGTCACAAATAATCTACCTGAAGTATTGCTACTGGCATGCTATGGAGCCTCTGACTGTAGTGAGCTTTTATTACCTGAAGAATTGCTTTACCGAATATTAACATACACTTAATGAAAACCTTGAACTGTTGAAAAATTCTCTCCATACCATATCATAGAAACTTTACTCTGAAAGCATAAAATCATCTGAACCTTAAGTGTGTGTACCTCCCTCAAATGCTGTTTGGTCTGTTCAATAGGTCAAACAATATTTCTCCTGATGTGGAGGGTCTAACTCATTTGCCTACCTGAAGAAGGGTCTCTAACGTCTCATCTGCACATACAACTGTTCCTTTTCTTGGATAAAAGCAAACAAATTAATTCCTGGTTTCACAAAATAAAAATCAAAAATGAAAGAAGGAAAATCGGAAAGCTTAACAAGCATTTCTGAATGTCTGAATTGAACATTTTAACCCTGGATAAGTAGATTGTTAAAAGTTATATTTAATTTAAGGAAAAATTTATTATGAATAACCCAAGGACTCATAAAATTAATTAGAAAAAAGTCAATCTTTCAAGTTAGAAAATGAGAAAGAATGTAAGTTATCCTATTCCCTTCTCAAATTATTATCTATGGTAGATCCAGATAAAACCTGCTTTAATTATATCATGCAATTATGTAATGCAGGGTTTTTAAAAAATTTTATGGCTGATCAGAGTCGTATAATTTTAAAGTGAGACAATAAAGACCACATGAGTCCTTCCCTTCTGTAAATGAAGAAACTGAAATCTCAAGAGCTGAAATTACAATGACGAAAAGGCAGATTATAATCTAAAAACAAAGTCTCTTGATCCCACTGTCTGAAAGCTGTTCCTGACCATGCTGTCTTACTGATTCAGGGGACAAAAAAAGATGGTTCATGGGAGATCAGCAGGTAAACTGGAAGCCAGAAAACTGGATCAAAATTTACTTTGCCTTGGCCTCTTCTGCTTTATCCCTTAGAGCGGAGGACATGGTTAATTTCCCCATGTTAGAAACACAACTAAAAGCAATATGGTTTTCACTTCTATTTTCTGAAAGCATGAGAAGCTACAGAAAGATCAGGACATTCCACAAATGCGTGCACACTTACGTCCACGTGGAGCCAGAGCCCGTGTCTCTCACAAACATCTGCAATTTCATCCAGGGGATCGAAAGAGCCCAGCACAGTCGTTCCAGAGGTGGCACAGACAAGAAATGGTGCTGCCCCCTGTGAGAAGAACCCACACACAGCATGTCACTGTTGCCACGAACTATGTCCTGTGGCAAGTTAGCAGATACGAAAGATAAATCCAGAGATGTGTATGACTTCTTTGGGAAGAATCATTAATTCAATTGGGTGTCTTTAAAGTTTCACACTATAGGTGGGCCTCTTGTGTTACAGACAGGATAAAGAACCTGAGAAAATGTTACAAGGAAAGCCATCTCCTGTCCCAGCTCAATACTTAGTCTTGTTATTATTGCTCTTATTTTTTTCCTGTAATATTTTCTATGCTAAAGATGGCCTAGGTAAGAAGGGAGTATACTCAACAGCATGGCAAGCTGACATTCTGTATGATCTTCATTAATGCCTGGGGAAATACACAGGCCCACATGATGCTGGTATTGTCATCCTTCTCCAAAACAAAAAGAAATGGGCTTGGAAGAAAAACACCCAGCTGAGGGATAAACCTTGCCTGATACAGATTCAGCAAACTTTGATTAGAGGATAAGGCAAGTGAAAGCATTCTCTGCAGGGGTAATGAAACAGAGAAATTCACTGGAATGTTCTGGAAAAGAGCCTGCATCATTCCTACCCTGGTTATTCTTCCTCATAAAGAAGGTGCTGCATCTTGTAGAACGATCAGATGTCAGTGAGAAATGGAGGAGAAAAGGGACAGTGTGGAGCACGCACAGGCATGAATGGTGTTCACAGCCACACTAACCAGGCACTTTGGCGCCATGAGGGGACTTTACACTAAGCAGGCAGAGGAAGAGGACAGGAGGTTTGTTTCCAAATATATCAATCCCAGTGTGGTGTGGTAGAGATGCTTTACAACTCCAGCAGTACACTGAGGGGAAAACTTACAGACAATGTGGGGTTGTGGGGAGCATGTAGAATCTAAGGATTCTAGAACACTTGAGGCAATCTCACTCTGCTGCCTATGAAAGTCGTTTTACCTCTGTTTAGCACAGAGCCATTTTTTCTTCACTGTCATCATGAACACATATTTACTGCAGCACATTTTATGGCCTTTGATGCTAGTGTGGCTGTGTTTGAACCAAAGACATTCCAATTTAACTGACCTGTGACAGAAAGATGTTATTTCTCAACAGAAAGTGGGGCAGAGCAAGTACACCTGGCCCCACATCTCCAAATTGAGATGCTCGGGAGTCAAAGTGGTAGCACATAAGGAATCCAGTTGCCATTGGGGAGACAGCTGTGATTCAATTGGGTCTACCCCAAACCTCTCACAGCCGGGTCAGGAGGTGACAGAGCCCCTGGGGAACCATGGGCTTTGCAAATTCTTCCCTGTCCTCAACCACAACAGATTAAGTCTTTATCATGTCAGTGACCTAGATGAAATGAGAACAGATTGACATCAATCATTCAGAGCAACAGAGAAAGTAATTTACTGTAACTGTTTAATGTGTCGTTAATGGTTGGGCTTTTCCTCATAAACTGTGTGACATCCTGACAGTCATGAGATAATACCTGTGCAAGCTACTATAGCCTATTAATGAGTTTTTCTCACCTCTTAAAAAAATCCTGCTATAAATATGAGGGCTAGAAATTAAACTTTTGCAATCTTCCATATATTTTTCTTTCTTATGGTATTAATGAGAAACTCCAGTATGAATCACATGCTGCCAAAGAGCTATAATCTCTACAAAAGTTTGTCCTTTCAGATGCTTATGTTCACAAATACCTCTGAAATATTCTGAGATCATACTAGCCTGTGCTTATCAATAATCATGTTAGGACTTCTGCTATTTTGTGGACTTTACTGTCTTTATAATGCAACAAACAAAAGTCACTTTTAAGGGTTTGTCCACGGCTAGAGTTGATTCCCAGAAAAAAAAAAGTAAAACAAGAACATGGTGATGTGCTATTTCCTTCATCTGAAACAACACAGGTAAAAGTCTGAAAGTAATTAGGCCTAAATTACTGCAAGAAACAAACTGCACATCATGTATTATTATCTTAGGATGGATGCAAGATTAGTCTGTGGTCAACCTAGGCTCAAGTATTCTGATTTAAAAGAAAATTTAGGAGATACATTGACTGTAACTCCACTGCCCTCCTTTTATATGTGTCTAAGGCCATTTTTGCTTTTTAAAAACATCTTTTGTAAAATTCTCCTCTTTAGAATCATTTCAGTTTCATATGCTTTCATTGCCAACACAAAAATATTTGCACAACAGAACAATAATGCTGGCAGTGGAGTAAAACCCACTGTGGTAGATATATGAATTGCTAATGATACTAAAAGCAATTCAGGGGACTAAATTCAGGATAGGAAGAAGTGACTATTTTGAAAATTAGTCAATGATAGGGAAAAAATAAAACATGTATCCTGCTGTGCTTCTCCGAGTTGCTTCCTTGGGGAAATCAAATGGAGATGAGGACACATAATTCTTTATAGAAAAAGATGCCGGCCAATAAATAAAGAAGGGACAAGACAGCACGTTGACCAAAACATCACTTAGTGAAATAATGGTTCTGAACAATGATGGTCCATAGCAGCAAAATTCACGGGTGCTGCCTGTGGTGGATGAGCTGAGTGTACCAAATGCCACCCACGGGTGTCGCTCAGCAGCAGACACCGACTGGGCTGTCTCAGGGTGGAAGGACACAGTGAAGCCTTCCTGACTAAAATCCCAGCTTGATCTCATGGAGCTTCACAGGAAATTCAGAGCGCAGAGGAGGGAGCGCTCAGGGTGTCAGTCTCAGGTGCACTCAGTGAAATCCACAAGGCCCCCTACAGGACAAGGGCCTGGCTTCTATAGCATATCACTATTGGGGTAAAAATGAGGAAAGGGAGGAAGGGATGGATTAGGAAAGATTTATCTGACATGTCAACTAATGCAAAGCATTTCAATCCTTGATTTTGTTTTTGTTTGACTATTTAAACAAGACAACTATTTAAAAAGTCAGTAAAGAGATTTTAATATTGACTGAATACTTAATAATATTAAGAAACTTACTACTTTTAGGGCCTGGGGAGATAGTTTGGTTTAAGAGCCTGCCTGGCAAGCACAAGGACCTGGATTCAATCCCCTGCACCACATGCCATGCAGGCCCTGGAACCCCGGGCACGCCATGCAAGCAGTGCTAGGGAGGCTGAGATTCAGGAGGATCACTACAAGTCTGAGATGGGTAGCAAGATATTGAATCAAATAAATGAATAAATAAATGATTTTTTTAATTTTAAATAAAAAAATAAAGTTACTACTTTTAAAATCTGATGAAAGTATTATTTTTAAGATATTGTACCTTCTTTTTCATTCTCTGTTTTTTGAGACAGGGTCTCACTGACCTTAAACTTGCAGCAATCCTTCTGCCTTGGCTTCCTGAGAGCTGAGATTACAAGCATGCACCACCATGCCAAGCTTGAGAGAAGACTTATCTTTTACAGATCTACTCAACTATTTATTAAATGAATGGCACTTGAGGATAATCTGGAGTTTGCTTCACACTGCTCTAGCAGTGTTGGGAAGGGATGGTGTGTAGATGAGGGAGGGAGGGAAGAAGGGAGGGAGGGAGGGAGAGAGAGAGAGAGAGAGAGAGAGAGGCAGAGACAGAGATGGACAGAGCAAGAGAAAGAGAGGGGGAAAAAAGAGCAAGAGAGAGACAGAGATACAGAGAGAGTGCGAGCGTGAGCGAGAGTGTGGAAAGGGAAAGGGAAGAAGGAAAGGAAGAAATAAGGAAGCAGTAATGGGAACCATGAAAAAAGTACAAACAGTGTTTCCCACAAATAAGAATTCATGATAAAATGAAAGTTTTTTTTTTAAGTAGGCGATTCTGTAGTAAACATTGAAACTAAAACTAGAAAGCACTATCTATGGTTCACAGCACAATAAACTACTCACAAGTGTTTTGTGGAATTTTACCCGCAAATCAAGAGAAATATGATAAGCTACACCACCTTGTCATTAGAATATTAAAATGGTCCCATCTACTTGCCATCAGAATGTTAAAGACGCATGTACGCTCAGGGATACAATCCTGAAGCCTTGGCATCCACAATCACAGCAAGCATTTTTTTTTAAATGGACTTAAAATTAAGCATATCAATTAGCATGCCCTCAAAGCAATTTTTATGAAACTGTAGGTGGTTTTTATGGAAATTTGAAAAATATAAAGAATATAATGAAATAAGTTCAATATTAAAACTGAGAAGAAAACGACTCAAGGTTTCAGCGTAGGAGCCCCTGTGAGGACAGATGTGCTTGTACCCAGCTTAGGTCACACCTGACTGCACTGCCACCATGAGCAGTGATCTGAATCTCCATGAACAGCAGGAAGGAACATGCCAGGGCAGGAAGCGGTGCCAAGGGAGCACCACACCCAGCAGGCTTGGATCCATCCAGCAAGCAAAGTGCCTGGCACCAGAATAAGAAGCCCTCTCTTTAAAAAGCAGGTGTTGGGACAGCTTTATTTGATCACTGCAGAAAACCACTATTCCTTGGCTTATCCAATAATGGACATTTCAACCTTAAACTATTCAATCCAGGAAACATATTGCCACTGAACTCTTACACCTGGCCCCATTGTGAGGTGCTACTCACATACAGGCTTTGGGTTGGAAGCAACTAGAATCACAGATTGATTAAGGAATCAAGAGTCATCCTGAAAGCAGCCCAGGTTTAGCCTTCACACTGGTTAGAGGGAGGAGTCAGTTAAGAGGATGCTGGGGCTCTGCTGGAGAAGCTAGGGTCATCTTTAGGGCTTTCTCTAGCCAGGAATACTGAACAATGGTCATGGCATTATTTTAACAGGCTCCAGCCACATGGGGTGAGAAACTCCACAGAACATAGTGAACCAAGCACCCGGAAGTAGAACATCCATAAATGAGTTTCCCTACTTTAACTCCAGCACACTCTCCTCTTCTCTGCCCCACATATAAAATTGGATTTCACTGTATACCCTCCTCTTCCCCCCTATCTTTCATTCTCCCCCTCCCTCCCTCCCTTCCTCCTTCCCTATTTCCCTCCTTACCACTTTTCTGGCTTTCAGGACCTGCTTTTCCAATTCCTCAGGTATCATTTTACCTCTAAGGAGTACAAATTTAAAAGTCAGTTATATTATTCGTTCACAGGCACTGACGCTACTTTTTAAACAGCATGAATTAACCCTCCACTCACCAGCCCCCAGTCCCATCCCCATTACCTTCCATCTGTTTCCACAAAGCACACGTTCTCAGTGCCAATCCCCAGAAAAGACGCTGACTTCTTCACAGAGTAATGACACTGAATTGAAGGGGGAGAGGGGAAGGGAGAGAGACAAATGTACTGGACAGCATGAAAAATGCATTCCTTTGTGTCTAAATGGGTGTGGGGCTTTGTAGAACAGCATCATCTGCACGAAAACAGTGATCTACTTGAGGGTCTTAGTCTACAGAGAATGTGGACTTTGTGCTCATATTCGCCAGAATTCACAGAGCATTGAACAAGCAAGGTGCATCCTCTAAGCTTCATTTTACTAATTTCTAAGTAGTTCATTAGCAATTCCTCTTCTGTTGGCTGGTTATAGAAGGTAAGGGGTTAATGCACCTGAAGGGTTTACTGCAGTGCCTACCTTACAGAACAAGCTTGGTCCCTGGAAGCTATTATCTTTCATAATAAAAACAGAAAAAAAATTTTCTTGATGCTACTAGTAAGGCTCACTATTAGTGGAATCTTAGAATCTTAGTGCACGACTGACTCAAACCCTCTGAGGAGAAAGCTAGACCGTATCTCGAGATCACATTCACCGACTGGAGAAGAGCTTAATGATTTCCAGGAGCAGACCATGGGTTATGAATGCTGACCAGACACTCGACTGATTTCAGTTAATACTGAACACAAGGCTGCAATCAGACATTCAGGAATGTGGCTAAAAGCAGAAGAACAAAGGTAGTGTTAAGTTATAGACAAATACTCAGCTATGGCTCCGGTAAGGCTGATAGTAAGGCTGGAACGGGATCCGACCTACTTCATAGGGGCAGATAGTAATACGTAGTATAGATTGTTGGACCTTTTCCCTCCACCACATGGAGCCTATAAGGTAATTAGCATGCAAATGTTGGAGATGTCATTCTTTATGTATTATTGGGGACAGGTGGTCAATTAATTCTTTTTCATGCCAGAAGAATGAAGGTGCTAAAGGATATTATCGTACCAAAAAAACCTTAGTAATTTAATTTGTAGGTATGAATACATTATAAAAGTAGTCATGCCTTCACATTTAACTTGATATATTCCCTCAAATGTGGTAATTTTTTCCTTCTTTTGTCAAGAGAGTTTTATTGGGAGCTCTTTTTCTAACTCTGTAAAAATAAAATGCAGAAGTAGCACCATCAGGAAAAATGAAACTATCCTAAATAATTAATTTCCAAAGATCAAATAGGACACATCCAAACTGCCTGTAGGATGCATTTATTTTAGGTTGTTACAAGAACATATGCATAGTAAAGAGCAATAACGTATATGAAAATGTAATTAATTCTCTGCTAGCTACACCAGCCAGTGCTGGTTGGTGGGAACACCTCTGCTGTAGCTAAGGTAAAACATCTAAAATAAATTATTTCTCACCAGACAGTTGGGCTCTGGAAACGGAGCAGCCAATGATAAATGCTAGCTTACCCCTACTGACATCTGACTATAAGGAAAATAGCAGTGCCCTACCCTAGAGAAATAGCAAAATATCTCCAACCAATAGATGCACAGGATCAAAATCTTGTCATCAGAATAAGAATAGCTTCAGTGGAGCTATCTTTCAGCACCTCAGGACAAAGCACAGCCCAATGTCAATCTTAAATGTACAGGGACAGATTAAAAAGTTTGAAAAACTGAAGCTTAACTATCTGAAAGCATCAGAGAAGGAAAAGGCTTCTGGGAGGGGAGAGAAAGAAAGAGAGATGCTTCAGACATGCTGAGTAGTTTCAAGGAGAGGAAAAGCCCAGAAGGCTGGAATTCAGAAGTAACATCTGCATTTAGGAACAAACGGTGGTTGTTCCCAGCACTGGCAAAAGATAAGTCAGTTGTTCTAAGACCCAGCCTCACCATAGGTTCCATAAATCTATAAAGGCTCAAAAATCTCAGTGGGTGCTCATTTCCATAAAGATAAAATGGCAAGTACCCATATGAGGGAGCCGGAAGCTAAAATTGTACTTTGTAGTTCGTGAAAGGGTGTTACTTTTCTTTTGCCCCCCATGACCTTGGCTTTTTCAATGAACTTCTGCTTTCTCCTCTCTGTGCACTGAAACTGGAAACACAAATCCTTTCTAGTCCTGATTAATTTGATGCTTAAATTAGCTTATAGAAAAAAGCAGAACTTATAAATGTTATACTTTAGAAAAGGAAGAAAAGAAATACTCAGAGGTGTTTTCCAAAACTGTACAACTTATTCAATTCCTAAAGAATCCAGAGCTAGAATGCAGATGGAGTGACTTCAGCCTCATGCTCGGCCATTCAGCTTAAGGGACACCTTCCTGCCTGTCGAGAGGGACTGAAATAATATTCAAACCCAATGTAGGCAAGAGGGTTAAAGGAGACGCAATCCTGAGACCTTCACTGCAAACATCTCACTTGTGTCCCACCTGGAGCCCCTCTAAAGAAGAACTATTCCCATACCCTGGCTGGAGGTAAGAGTCTCTTTTTAGTGGTAGACAATGATCATTACTTCCTGCTGAGTTCAAAAATGATTTGAAGTCCTCAGGACCTTTACAAACCTAGGATTTCTACAGGAATCCAAGAAATTCATACCAAAGTGTTAGTCAAGTCATACAGGCGTTATGCATTTCTTCTCTTAAAGACCTCTGAGTATTTCTTTTCTTTCTTTCTATAAGCTTTTTCTCCAAAAGCTCCCTTCAATTTGATTGCATTTAGCACTGAAGAGGCTATCTTGGATACAATGATGGGACAGAGGTCTCTATCATGATCTTGCAGGTCTTTACTTATTAACAGCTGCCTTATGAACAAAACATTAAAGTCAGCATAAAGACCATCAGTGGTGGGTCCACAATTCTATACTTGATGGTAAAGAGAAGGATGGAGTAATCTGGGGCAGCATAAAGTCTGGAAATGCCTGCCTAATTCAACTGTAGAGGAACACGTCACGTGACATGGAGGGAAGGCCTACAAGAAAACAATGGAGGTCCAGCAAAAAGGCTACTACAGGTTTAAGATTGTTTAGTAAACACATTCTTTAACTCTTTCTTGGCTAAATAAAGGATCTTGTTATAATAAATGAAGAAGCTGGTCATTAAAATATAAGTTAATTTAATGCCAGTGCGTTGAACCAAATCTCTTTCGCAGATCAGAAAAAGGGAGGAGCTGCAGAGCAGGGTCTGCGTGGGTGTGGTGAAGAAACATTTTCCTTCTTCAGGTTGCTCATGCTTGGTATTTTTTCACTGTATTGCAAAAATTGACCACAGATAGGTACAGCATGTGCTCTTGATACCATGTGTTCAGAAAGGTCCTTTACATCTATGACCTTTCTTCTAAAACACAATAGCCCAGCATAAGCATGCAGCAGAACCACAGACAAATGCCATGAGCAGGACCTTACACAGAGGAAGCAAAAGTGGCAAAAAGACAGAGGGACTCACTGGAATCAAAAAGAAAAAGAAAAATGTGAAAGATAATCCTCAGATAAAAACTGCCTTAGGCTGAACCTTCTATCTCTGCCTACCTTGTCGTAGCTGGATGCTTTTCCTCCTATTAATAATAGTGAACACTTCTTACTGTTGTGTGTCAGATCCTACTCTGAATGCAGTAACTTTAATGTTAGCAATGACTTACTCATCAGCGATGATTTCATGGTTACTTGGGTGCTTTCAAAGCCCTCAGCTGTTCACTGCTCCTGGTATGAAGCCCTTTCCCATATGATCTTGCAAAAATTTCCATTCTGAGTCTGAGTTCGGGGGTATAGCCTACTCTCCCAAAGGATAAGGTAGAAGTGATTGTGTGCCAGGTCTGAGATTAGAGCTCAAGGTCTGGTTCTTGTCACCTGCACCTGTAGCACTGCCTTCAGTACACATCCAGAGACTGTCTGCTGGAAGCACACAGAGCAGAGGGCAATCACCGGCATCACATAGGGGAACCACTTCCAGATTAATAATGGGCCAGCCAAACCTTGGGCGTAGGAGGGAACCCAGCCAAGAGCAGCAAAGCTGCTGAGATGTGCAAGCTATAATGTGTGGTCATAAGATCTACGCTATTGGGCTTGTGTATAATTTATTAGATATAAGTACCTCTCATTTTTATAAATGAGGGAAACAATGCACAGAGAAGTCAATCGACTTATCCAAAGTCACTCAGATAGCTGCCGATTGAGATAGGAATGTAATGTACACATCTTAGCTCAAAGCCAGTGCACTTACCCGTATTCTGTCCCCCTCCTTTAGTGGAGATTAAAGTGAAAGAGAACTAAGTATGGCGACACCCAGTTATATATAAGTATGCACGTGTTCACTGTTGCTGAATATGTCCTTTTCCACTTGAAAGGGAAATATATACCTTCATATTAGCCAATCAGAGCAATTTTACAAGTAGATAACATATTTGAGATCAGTAGTGATCATCAAAGGTCTAAGAAAGAAGACACTCAACAGAAATCCATACTACTTTCAAATTAAATATTCTTTCCCTAAATAAAATGATACAGAGTAGAAATTTGAAATAAAATTAATGTATAAAATTGGGAGGCCAGGAGTTTCAATGCCTGGTCATTAGTATATCCTTTGGAATGCAGTATTACACTATACATAAATATATTAATCACTTATGGACAGGACAGTCACAACAACAGTCTTCAAGCAAACAATGCTGCTAAAATAGTTCATTCTCAGAAAATCTGTATCTGATATCAAGAATAATATTTTACCTCCTCAGATGTGAAAAGGATTAATCTTGGCAACCCCGACAGCCCCTTTTCCTTAACATCAGGCCAGTATTTGTATCTAGCTAGATTCATTGCATACATATTGGACACTGATCCACCTGCAGGAGCAAAATTAGAACATCATATTTACAGCATGACTTTACAGCACCCTAAGTCCTGAATGCAGAGGCAAGCATGAACGGCTAATAACCAAATCACACTACGCACATTGAGATTCCTCCCCAAAACATATTAAAGCTGAAATGGGGGCAAAGCAGAGAAATACAGAGGGATAACTAAACTGAGTACTTGTACAAAAAGTAAATAGAATAAACACCATCCCCATCCACTATGCTGAATATTAGTTTTGTACACTCCTCACCCTCCAATTCCAGAACCTTTCAATTTCAGCAAAGAAAAGTATTTCCAACTATAATGTCATTCTAGGATTCTTCCAACATGTAAGTTTCAGTCTAGCAGCCTTGGACTTATGGCCAATACCCAAATCTCTAAGTAATAATATTCTTTATTAGCTGATAAACTTAAAATGATATTACAAGCTCATTCTTGGCTCCAACAAAGGACAGTAGGACGAGCAAATGTAATTTAGAAACTTGGTCAGATAAAATTGATTTAAAAATTTGAAAGACTCATCAGAGCCTTTCCAAACCCCCAATAGCAGATATATTGATCTGTGTTAGATATAAACCCTAGATTATAAACATCTCAGTAAATATGTATCTCATTTACTTGTCATTTGTGAAAAATATTATCTCTCTAGAGAGAGAGTCACAAACTATATGATTACCTAGTAGCATATCCTAGTAATATCCAACTTGTTTTTGTAATCTGTAAATCTACTGTGAGTTGTTCCTCAACTGAATACATTTTTAGATGCTCATAGTGCAAGAGTGATGGAAATAACTAATTGTAACTAATTGTACTCACCTGGGTTAAATATTCCATCTCCTTCTTGCCAGCCAATAAATTCAATCATTTTCTTCAGAACTGCTTCTTCCACTAATACAAACACTGGGGACACCTCATACGTATAACTAGATAGATATAAAGAACACTTAACTTCTATAACTAGTGTCAAAACATTTCTTTGGTGTCTGAAGAAATGCAACTCTATGATTTCATTAAATGAAGTGGCTGCTCAGGTGTAGGTAGTGTTTGGAAATAGAGAAACACTTTATCAGTAATGGTGCTGTCGTGGTTATATAAGTGCCAATAGATGGTGGTCTTGGAGATCTACAAGCTTTTTAAGCAATCTGAGTTTGGACAAAACCCTTTAGTACATGAGCAGAGCAAAAGGCAAGGCATCAAAATACTGTATTAGTTATGGACAGCAGCTCTTTCATTCTTAGGATGCTTTGAATACTGCACTGGATTCTGATGCTGAAAAATCATTGTCTTGATAACAGCGTTTTTTAAGGTTTCCATTTTGAGCATCCTAACAGTCAGAGCTAGACATTCTACATGGGTGTCCTAGACCAATGTCTCCTCCACCACACACCCCCATATGGGAGATGTGCTGTGCCAAAGCCATTGTGCTGTGATGCTCTTACTGCCAAACTCCATCTGGATCCTCTGTCAACAAAAGACCTGCTGTTGTAGGCTGGATGTTGTTGTCAGAGAGCCTGGCTATGTTAGCCCCACAGGGATTAGCTCAGCTACAGGGAGCTGGTCCCCCAGGTCACAGGGCTTCTCAGGGTGGTCCACACTTGGTGACTCATCACTACAGACCCACTTGGGGTCAGCTGAGATGGTCATCCAGCCTAGAAAGCAGTCTGGCTCCGGTACCTCCTTCCCTACTCTGCTGGGTTCCCAAGGGTGCTCCTTAATGGGCATCATACCATACTTGTCCCCAGGATTTACCTAGAATGGCTTCCTAGTGACCCTAAACTACATCCATTACTGCACCTTATTTCAAAATGTTTGGGTCTCTTCTCTATGCTAGATAACTGGAGGGTAACTAAACATCTCTAATCTTCTCAATTAGGTAATTACATTAAATGTGAAATAAAGTTCTATTCTAATATGCAGGCTAAACAGATGCATTTCAATTCGGCTACAAAATTGAATGAAATTACTGCAACTTCTGAAAGGAAAAGCTTTGAAATAGAGACAAGAAAAGTGAGCACCTACTATGTATCACTCGCATGCTAAGCACTCCATGAGTATTATACCACTTTAAAAATAACATTGGCTATTTCTAACAACTGATGCCTGTTTGTACATACCACATATAGGAAAAGGTATATATGCTTGCATGAACCCTAATGTAAACAAAATAATTATTTATTTTTATAACAAAAAGTTAGTATCATATCTGTCATGGAGAACTAGCTGAAATCTACACTTTGGAATAGGCCTTCAGGTGGAGGGGAGGATGGAATGAA
>NW_004524635.1:11509747-11519747 GCF_000260255.1 Octodon degus
TTTTTTTTGGTGGTACTGGGGATTGAACTCAGGACCTTGTGCTTGCCAGGCAAGTGCTTATTCGACTGAGCTATCTCCCCAGCCCCAACAATGCAATATTTCAAAAACCTCTAAGTGTTTCAGATTCAATAGCCTAGATGAAAAGTTAAAAAACCTATCATTCTTAAGGAAAGGTTCAAACAGCTGTGTAATTTTACTATCCTCTTTGGCTTACCTCCTGATTCTTCTTACCCATTGCAGACTAGTGCCTATGCCCATCATGGGTCAATGATATCCATATCCATTGGGTACTATTAAGTTTTCGTACTTGTTATCTGCTCAACATGTGACATTAGACACACTGCCCTCTGTGGCTCTCATGTCTGCAGCCTTGATTTTCTCCTGACCTTTCCTCCTTCTCCTATTCAATATAATGTTGTACTCCTCGCAGCCCGGCATGGAGCCCTCTTGTCCAGCCTCTCTGGCCTTGTATAATGGTGGTTCTCCAACATGGAGATGTGTTAAAATCATTCGTTGAGCTTTGTCAATATATCAGTAAGTGGGGAATAGCCACAGAAATGAATATTTAATTAGTCCAGGTTGGGGCCTATACATCAATTCTTTATAGTTCCCAGGTTGATTCTAATGAGCAAGCAGGGTTGAAAATCCCTGACACAGGGAAGCTTGTCCACACCCACCATTGCAATTACCATCATGCTGCCAGTAACTTTTAAATTTATACCATTCCCATAGATAACAAAATTTCAGGCCTATATAGTTTTCACATTAGGTGATACATGTGATTGTTTCAGAGCCATTACAAACTCAAATGTTCATAACTGAGAATTAAATTTTTGATCTTGCCTTCTCCATTGCATACTTGAAAACCAGTCCTCTCTACCTTTTTATTTACATTGATGAATGACATAACAATAAACCAAGCTACATAAGCTTAAAGCATCAGCATTATCTTAAAATCTTCCTTCCCCCTTCATTTCCAAGGCCCAGAATACAATAATTTGCTGTATCTTTCGAACAATTCTTTCCACTTCCATCTTTATCTAAACTACTACTACCTGTCACCTAAGGAAATTTCCCCTTAATCATTAACTCCAATCTACTCTAGATTTTCAGTAAGCTTTTAAATACCAAGGTCACTTGATAATTCTGGAATATTCAAGGGCTTTATCAATTGTGTAGAAAAAGCACAGTATTTGCCCCTGCAAGTTCGTTTTCTATCTTGTCAGCCTTATCTGCTACTACACTCCCTGTAGCTCTGTCAGCCACACCTACAGGACTTGTTCAGTTCATTAGAGTATGTCAAGCTACCTTCTACCACAGGGCCACTTTACATGTCATTTCTTCTGCCTGGACCTGGTCCCTCCCATTTTCACCTAACTGACTTTTTAGTTCTAAACTAACTTATTCATAGAAGACTCTCCTGAGCTCCTAACTTGGAAAACTTTCCCTGCTTATATTTATAGTATCCTGCACATCTACTTCATGCAAGAGTCTGAATTTTATGCTAAGACCATTGTGGCTTGCTTCTTTTTTTCTCTTACTAGATTTTGTGCTTCACAAGAGCAGATTCAAGGTTTATTATTCAAAACCTCTCTCCAGCAGTTATACCGATATGGCTCTTCATGCAGCTATGCATGAGAAGTTGCTTAATCAATTTTCTCATCTGTTAAATGAGATAACAAAGCTTCCCTTGTTATCTCCCAGGACCACTCTACAAATCAAACAGCTCTGTGAATACTACTAAGTGTCATAAAATTATTCTGTTATTAATAATCATATTATGCAAAATAAATCACTAAATACAAATTCATTAAATGAAGTTTCATCTATTTAAGAAACATCTCTAGTCCATATTCAGTGGAAAATTGCAGTAGCATGACACTTACACACTAGGATTTAATGCTTCTGTCATAAATCGGGCCACCAGGGAGTAATAATCCAATCCCGCATACAGTTGGTTGAAAAATCTTGGGTGGTCTGTAAATTTACAACAAAGTCTTCATTTATACATCAATAAAAAGAAAAAAACTATTGGCATAACAATGACATAAGTAATTCTTTCTAGCAATGAAATCAACCAGACATTAAAAAATACACAAGGCATGTTTATTTATATGTATTCAGGATCAGCAAAGCCACTGATGGAGATAGCAGTTAGAAGTCTGGGTACCTTGGGAAAGGAACTGTTGATTGGCAGCTTAAGGATGTTCTGGGCTGCTAGAAATCATCAGAGTCCTGTCTGGATGGTGATTTAAATGTACAGATACATACAAATTCACTGGAGTGAGTGTTTAATATTTATGAATTTTAATTGAATGTAGATTATACCTCAATTTAAAAAATCCAAATATGATTTGTATAACAAAAATGTTATAATTTCTTCATAGTCCTTTTTAGTAAATAATGTTTCTCTGCAAAACGTGAGCATCCTCATAAGAGCTCTGACTTGCCAACTGCTTGTTTCAATAATTTGCATCCAACCTGAACTCCTGAGAAATAGATCTGAACACTGCTTTTTCCAAGTTTCAAAGCCTGCTGCCTTCATCTTCTGAAACTCTGACTGAAAATGTCCCTCACTTCAAATGCATCTTCCTCACCAGCAGGGTTCACCGCAGGCTATGGGCTGTGCGCAGTCTTCACAGTTCTCAGACTGGACAGTGTGATACATTATGTAAACAGAGTGAGATGTGACTCACCATGCGGCTCACTTCAAACGCAGTCCCCTTTAACACTCAAATGATTTTGAGTTCCAACTCTACACAGCTTTTTCTCACACAGATCTCGTAAGGCCCTTGGTCTTACACAGTGTGAATATTCACACCCAGCACCGGGCTATCTGTCTTGACATTCTAAACCAAGGCAGCCCAGCATGACAAGCAACAAAGAGACAAGAGGTTGATTTCCATGTTTAGGTATTTGGGAATCATTTCTGTCATGACAACTTACAGGATTTAGTTTGTGTGGATTTTTTTTTTTTTTTTTTTGGCCTCTTTAAACTATGAGTTTAATAAGAAAAAAAATCTCAAAAGAAAATGTCTTTTCAATTAAAACATGGAAAACTTCCTCTGATCTGGCAAAGGAAACCAGACATTGCTACAAGTAATTTTAATAAGATGTTTTTAGTACTGTGTTAATTTATGATTGATTTCCATGGTAACATTATGGAAAATATCCAGTAAACTGAAAAATCTACTGCGTTAAATGTCATTCTACACTTCTGACACACACTACAATAATAAGATATGTATCTCTGCTTTTGAAATGTTAACTGAGTTTTGATACATATGCCAGACTTTCCCAAGGGAATATAATCCAATTATTTTTAGCCAGGATTTTATTATGTTCTTTCCACTAAATTTAGTCCAGTGTCAGAATTCACAAAGTATAATGTCTGCATGGTTTTAAGCACTAGATTACTTTCACATCAGACTAAGAAATGCTTATTTTGGCAAGTTATTCTTCCACCTTTGCAGCCTGTGTATACAGATATTAATAGTCAAAATAAAATTACTTCAGCATATGGCTGGCACCACATCACTGCATTTATAAATGATTATAGAGATGATGGCATTAGTGTGAAAAATTACAGCCAAACTTACTATATATTTATTTTTCTTATATTTACGCGAAGGTTTTTATCTTTGATCCTGCAAGACTTGGTACACAATCTGGTAGTTAGTAAATGCTGAGTTAATCATTGTCCCCCAAATAAATCTTATCTTATTTATATTAAGTATATCTTCTTGGTTTTTGTTTGTTTGTTGTTCTGTGCATTCTGGTCCACAAAGATTTAAAATCCCTCAGCAAGTTCATATAATTAAAATACTATTTTCCAATTTGAAGGAACTTAAAGAAATGATAAGCAGCAGTGATAATGCACAGTCTTCCTTATAAATGCAGATTGAAATTGGCAAGGAATAGATAATATTTACACCACACCATGAGTTTTCCTATTAATTTATCTTTAGCCTCGACAACAAATTTGGATTAAATGAACCATGATAGAAACATCAGAAACGCTACTTTTTTTTTAATTCATAAAAAAACTTCTCTTTCCATAAACATTATCATGCCAAATTCCTTAAGAGGTAAATAAACGCTTTAAAAATGCAAGAACTTGTCAAAGGTATACAACAAGGAAGTAAATTAAAGTTCTCACTAGTTTTGACACTGAAGTGTATGACATCTCGGCAGAGTTTCAACAACCTGTCATGGGGCTCGCCTGCGTCTCTCATCTCCAAGTCAAGAAGCTGCTTCAGCTGTTCAGGAGGCCGCCATTCACACACCTGGGGATTCAGCAACAATCTGCAATTAATGGGGTCCCCACCAGAGCCTGGGACTGAGAGGTATAAAGCATGACGTGCATCTTAGGAAGCTCCGAGAGAAGTGGGGGTCCCGAGATCTAACTGTGCAACCGTACTTCAGCATGGGAAGAGCTATGAGCGGGAGGCAGATGTTACTGCCACAAGTGAAGGGTGCATCCTCCATTGGCATGGTTAAGTATTTCCCAGATGAAACAATAGATAGCAAGTCTGGGTGCTAAATAAAAATAGAGTAAGTCAAGCAAAGGTCAAGGGGGGAGATGATACCAGGGCTATTCCAGGTGCAAGTAACGAAAGTAAAAAATGCTGAAAACCAAAGAAACCTGGGATACTTCTGAAAAATTAGGTACATGTGGTGTGGCTAGAACACAAATTTTGAGGAAGAGTGAAATAGCAAGTACAGCTTTATACTAAAATAGCTTCCTATAGTTTATCAACTTTGCCAGCCAGCATGGTTCTCTTCTACCTAAGCTATGGCTATTCTTCTGCTCAGATACATCCAAAGGCTCTCCACTTCATAGTAAAGATGAAGTTATAAGGCTGTAAAGGGATCCTGTACAATACTTTTTTCCTGACTGTGTTTCCTTGTTAGTCTCCATCTAGCACTATCTACCTCCTTTCTGACTCACCTTCTTGTTCTTTGAATACATGAAGCCTGCTCCTACTTGAGGTACTCTGCATGGGAGGGTTCTCTCCCTACAACGCTGCTCACCCAAATATTCTCATAGCTAGCTACTTTGATTTTTTTTCCAAGCTATGCTCAAGTACGTCACTTTCTCAATGAGAGCAATCCCTAATCCCTTACTTAAAATTACTACCTGTCCATTACCCAATCATTATGCATCTCCTCAACCTTTCTCTACTCTTTTTTATTCTGTAGCACTTACCTATGTTCCAAGGTATTTTATCCATACTTATCTACCATGTTCTATGTAGCCTCCATGAGAGTAGAGATCTTGGTCTGCATTCACTTATCCCAAGTACCTAACCCAAAGCCTACTATTTAATAAATTCTCAATGAAGATCTGTTGAATAAATGGAGAATAAGTGAAGAGATAAAGCTAGAACATAGTGGGCTTTATGGATCATGTTACTGAGTTTGAGTTGGCTCTAAGAAAGTTATTGAAGTGTTTAGGTTAGGGAATGAAATGGTCATATCTATAGTTTAGACAACAATTTTGTAGAAATTCTAAATAAAAGCACAAATATGACCTAACTATAATAGATTGAGCAATATAAGGTTGTGTCTGGATGAAGGTAGGTGCTATAGAAATGATGTACATAGTTACTAGATGTAAATACAGAATCAATAGATGTTGAAGGTGAGAATAAGGAATGAGCCAAGGATGATGCTGTGAATTTTATGCTGGACACAGGATATGATGACTACAGGAGGAGATGGCACAACACGAGAAAATTCTCAGTGTGGGCAGGATAGAGATGATGAATTTTGAGCACATTTGGTTTAAGAACATCTAACCTGAGTATAATGATTATTTGAAGCTTAAATGAAAAATCAAGGACAGAGTACCAGGCTACACTATGATCTAACAATGGATAGATAACATATCTCTGGGAGCCTGCATGGAGGAACAGAAGGCATAGGACACCCCTAGGAAAGATCAGTGGGCATAGGAGATTGCCTGAGAGGTTGGAAACAGGCCAGAGTAGAAGGGAAATCCTAGGAGGATTTTGGTGGCACCAAAATCAAGGGCAAAGGATGTTTTCAGAAGATGTTTGCTACTGCTGAATACTTATAAGAAGCCAAAGCAGCTGAAGACTGAGACGTTCATGGAAGTCATCAACAGGGAGGTGTTCCTAGCATGAGTAGTTTGCTGAGAGGGATGGAGGCAGAGGCCAGATTGTGGTGAAGTAAGAATACGGGAGGTAAAGAAGTAGAGAGAGGAAGGAGACAGGGTTTTTTTGTTTTCTGGTTTTTTTAAAGTTCAGTTGTGAAGAGGAGGAGAGAGACTACAGCTATTTCCTAATAGCAAGGGCTTGGGAAAACCGAGAGGTGGGAAGTTTTGGATGTATGTGCAGGAGGTAAATATCAAGTTGTGTGAGAAGTATGAAATTAAATTCTGGTGCTGTATCTTTAACAGGCAGAGGTAATTCAAAAATGCCTGAGACAACCCACAGATATACTCAACAACATGGAAGAATCGCCAGTGGATTTTTATGAAGGAAAATTGCTGTCTCAAAGGCTACATATGACTGATTCCATCTGCATGACATCCTGGAAAAGACAAACTCCATGGGGGCCAAAAAACAGAGAGGTGTTCAGGCGATAAGAGGGTAGGGTGGGGAGGGGATGGCTACAGAAGTGGCACTGGGAAATCTGGGAGGAGACGGAACTGTCGTGAATCTCGATTGTGGTGAGGGTTTCTTATACACATCAAAACTCACAGAACTGAGTGAAACGGGGAAATTTTATTGAATATGAATTACAAATCAGTTTGTTTCTTAAAACAAGTGGTTGAAGAAGTGTATCTACTGGAGAGGGCACTAGAAGTAATCCTCTCACTAAGTGTGAAGTCATTTGTCTTCTACCTACTAATGGTGTCTGGTTGAGCCTCACATAAGGAGGTTAAGTTAGTGGTATAAAAAGCACCTCCCTAGCGAGTCCCAAAGGGCTTTCACTACACCTTCAAAGGGGCAGACAACCTGCACACCCACCACCTAGAATGACTGGGAGGCTGCTTCCTTGGTAAAAGATTCCAATCCACCCTCTCTTCTTAGGTCCAGTCAGTCCCCTGAGGGAGCTCTTCTGAAAGTAAGAAATGCCTTCTTGCTGTATTACATAAATCTTGCCCTTTAAAAATGATCTGTCCATTATTTACATTTCTACTTTCTTTAACACCCCTAGAAATGAGGGTCTCATCCTATGTTTCTCTGCCCACCCAAATCTTATGTAATGTTTATGTGATACATCAAAGCTCAAAATGTTCACTCCTCTGTGAAATTACAAAAGTGCTCCTCAAACTCTCAACATTTATCACATTCTCACTGCGACCCTCTGGTCTCTTTACCATTGAAAACTTACTTTCTAAGTTAGATTACAAATTCTGATCAAAATTGGACCTTTATCTTGTGTTTCTTTATGTCTTCTAGGGCTGAATATAAGGCCTATCCAGTAGCTAATGCTCCATAAATATTTAATGACAGAATAAAGGCCAATTTAAAACAACTTGCCAGAAGAGTGGTCTGCTCCAAAGCAAACCAGGTCCAAAGTATTTCACAAATTTCAAGATACCAGAAAAAAATGGAATTATACACATACAATGTGCATAGATAAGAAATACCTTTTAATGTTCGGCCTGGAACGCCACGATCACAGGTAATGCCAGTCCATTCTAACAGCTTTCTCAAATGCATGTGACTAAACATTCTGAATAAGTAACAACATACTAGAAATGCTTTAAAATGACTTTTATTTACTATTAATACAGTTGAGGAGAACTCTCTCTCCCACAGATTTACTAGTTGAGAATACAATTCCAACATGAAAAATCATCAATGCAATAAAACATAATAGACTCTTAGAGGCATATGAAAAAGAACTTGAGTGCAAATTTGGATGCCAGACTGCTTAGATTTTAGACCTAGCTATGATGCTCACCAGTGTGATATTTTGGACAAAATATTTGCCTACTTCATCCCTCACTATCTATCTCATCTTTAAAATGGAAGTAGTAAATAACACCTGCGTCTTGGAGCTTTGTAAAGAATAGTAAAAAATATGCATAAGAAAATGCAGAGCAAAGTACTTCAGAGAGTGCATAGATCACAGCAATGGATTATTTGTGATCTAAATGATTACCAAAGGCCAGGAGCTTCTTCCTCATACTTCCTGGCCTAGTTGGTTAAACTCCTAATAATGTGAATAGTGACTATCCATGAACATAAACTCTTGGCAGGGGCCAGGCAGAAAAATGACCCCAACTCGTATCTGCACATTGCTTTGAGACAACAGTACAAAGGAAATGAAAGTTTGTACTTTTCACTTTCTTTTTACACAGCCATAGGAACCAGGAGGGGGAAATCTATCCTTTCCACTTCTGGAATTCCTTATAGATTTTAATTTTTACCTTCTCATTAACATCAGTAGCTTTCAAAACCACTTCTTCCATTATTAGCCTACAGGCCTCTTCGACAAATTTTTCTCCTGCTCTTGTATCTGTGGTTGGACCATTCAGTACAACCCCATCCACCAGAACAGCACTCTTCATGCTTGGAAAAGCCATCTCTTGCTGATCAATGTCGCCTAGAAAAATTCAAACAAAATGGATTTCAGAAATAATCTGATCAGATTACACAATGAAACAGTGCAAAAAAAATCGCATGTATTACTCCAGCTCAAAATGGGAATCCCTTTTTTTCTTACCTGAAAAACAATCTGGGATATTGAATTTTTATGGTGCCCAGTGATTTGATGCAGTCAAGGAAATTTTGTACAGTCACATTTACAGGATAGTAAGTCAGCTTTTTTATATATGCTCATCTGTATGAGCAGAGTTAACATGTGGTGTGCATAACCATAGCTTCAGGATAATTTCAGGTTTAACACGAAGGTTATTACTGTATATGTAATCACCATGCTGACCGTTAAGTGGAAAAAATGATATCCTTCATAATTAAAGAGATGGATTACAAAACAATTGCCTGTTAAAGAGAATATAATATCCTACAGAATATAATATCCTACAGATGTACAAGTGTCACCAGATCCTTTCCTCTGTCTTATATGTATACCCTTCCCCCATCATAGTAGGAGATTTGGAAAAAAAAGGATCAGGAAGATCCTTTAAAGTTTACCTGGAATTAACAATGCTTCTATGCTGTAAACCTCCTCTTAAAATAGAAAACACATGTTTGTCCTACCTTTCAGAAACTGGTACATTGAATAAATAAATTATGTAATTGAGGTTGCAAGCCTCTGCCTTCATTTTCTTGTGCAAACTCACTTAGCATATCCAAGCCCTAGGAGGAAACTCTGTGCAGAGGTAAAGAAAATAGCACCTGTCCATACATAAATTGTTTTCCTCAAGGAACCAATAATGCATTTCTGAGTTGGAATACCAAATTGAATTTTATAAAGCTCCGTCTTGTTTTTGAAGTGCCTGAATTATACAAGGGGCAGACAAAGATCATGTTGGTCACCTTCAAGAAAGTAAATATTGAAATCTTCAAAGGCAGCAAGCTAGTCACTTTCTTTTTGAAGGACTGGCTCATGTAAACGTGTTTCTCCAAAGGCTAGTAGCATCTTCCTTGAGGCACAAGTAGTTCTTGGTCACTGTCTTTGTGAATTAAATTACAAAGTCTGCATGGAAGCAAGTTTTGTTTTCTTTTTCTGCAACATCTTTTTTAGCTCCAAGGAGTTGGGAGGAGCTCAGAAAATGTAAATGCAGCCAATTTTATTGACTTTTGCAAACACATTTTAGACACAAATCTAACTCTTGTGACCACAAGCCCATGTTGGCTTCTAAAGTTTCTCTTCTCATAAAGCATCCTCAAGAAGGAAGGAGCGCTAGTGCTGTCACTAATCTTAACTTCACATTTTAAGCCAACTTCTAAACGCTGTTCTATGTTAGAGACACCGCACCACCTCTGAAAGTGCCTCACCTGCGTCTCACTGCCATTCCCTGCTGAAAGGACCCGAGGAAAGGACACGCATGAAC
>NW_004524635.1:11521209-11526460 GCF_000260255.1 Octodon degus
ATTATAGGCACGCACCACCACACTTGGTTTTGGTGGCCAACATGGCATGAGGTATTAGGGATCAAACCCAGGTCCTCGTGCTTGCCCAGCAGGCACTTAGACTCTTGAGCTATCATCTCAGCCCAAAGTTTTTTTGTTTGGTTTTAGATTGAATTCTTTTTTGTTGAGTGTCAGTAATACTACGTATATTCTTAACATCTTACCAAATATATGATTTTCAAAATTTTCTCAGTCCGTAAATTTCATTGGCTGTGCGTTTTGATGCACCAAAGATTTTTAATTTGCTGTAGTCTTATTTGCTACATTTGCTTTTATAGCTTGTGTTTGGGTGTCACACTCAAGAAATCATTGTCAGTTTCATCATCATGAATTTTTTTTTCCTGAAGTTGTCCTTTAGAAATCTTATACTTTGGATCCTACACTTACATCTTTAATCTGTCTTTAGTTCATTTTTGTGCATAGTGTAAATTAAGATTGTTTTGTTTAGAACCACATGTGTCACTTAGCTTGTTATCGAACACCATACCTGACACCCATTACATAGAGGAAAAGAGGTTTAATTTAGCTCCCAGGGAACTCAACCAGTACTGTTGGAAGGCTCCAAGGCATATTGTGATGGCAGAAGAGCAACGCAGAGCAGAGCTTCTTAGCTTATGACAGTTGGCAGGCAGAGCAGAGGAGCAGAAGCAGGAAAAAAGGGGCAAGAGACCTGACACAGGGCCCAAGGCCACACCTCCATGACTGACAGACACACCCAGAAGTGGGCTGCACCAATCCCCTGGGTGGCTCCCAAGCCAATCATGTTGACTGACTGAGCAAGCTTAACTGTCAGAGCACCCTAAGCCCTTTTCCTTGTCAGTCCTCTGTGCGTACAATAGGGACATTAGCATTTAACAGAAATAAAGGGGGAGGCGAAGGGAGAAAAGAAGAGAGGGGAAGGAGCTGTACTATGTTGAATTTTAGCCTCTACCAGACACTGGAGGTCTTAATCACAGCTTCGGGCACACTGTCAAATTTTCTCCTCTAACTTCCCTCTCAGTACCTAGTTAGCATGGCTTGCAGAGTTGCAGAGCCTTGCAGAGTTCCAGATGGGATTGAAGGAGATGATATTAGCCCTGGCTCATCCAAGGTAAACACTCTGCATTAGCTGCGGTTATTATGAGTTTCATTAAGCAGGGAGCAGTGGCAGGCTACCCATGGGACTCGAACTCCAGTGTGCCACAACCATTGTCCCTGTTTTTCTCCACTTCCTATCTTATGCTGCCTGCCAATAACTCTATGCTTTCACCTTGAATGAGATAATACCCCTGAGCAAACAGAAGGCCCTTCTGGTATAGCACAGTGAGCACAGATTGCAGCACACACTGCTGGCAGGAAGGTGAGCCCATCCTGGGGACTGTACAGCAGCCTCAGCCACTGCTCCTAGTTCTGGGAGAAGCTTTGCTGAGGTGATCGCGTCCTCTCCCTCAGTGAAGCCTTCTCTCAAACATAAGGCTTGTCAATAGGCAAATCTCACCCTGCATCCCTGCCCTGGCTCCGTGCTAATCTCCCCAGTGCATCCTGGCTCTTGCACTGATGTTTGGCTCTCTACAAAAGTGCTCATTTGCTCTTGGGAGAGGCTCTTGCTCACTTCTGCAGAATCTCTGGATACTGTGATTAATGGCGGGAAATCCATATCTTATCTTTCAGTGTGCACTGAAATTGCTCCACAGTCCTACTTCCTTTGAATATAACTACTTCTCTTGGCTAAATTACATTCTTTAATTTGATCCTTAAATTCCAGAAACAAGCATGAAATCATTGTCATCTATTAGACTTCTTATTATTAGGCAATCAAGCATTTTATTGAATTTCTCATATTCAGCTCTAGTTCTTACATTAACTTTACTGAGTACTATAATGAGTTGGTTAATTTGATGCCCTCATTTACTAATTATTTTAGATATTAGGAGTTGCATGTACTATGGGGCACTTTTACATATTTTATATTTTAAATCTTTCATTGTTCATATTCAAAATTTTTCATATATTTTATATTTTGTTTTTGATCTCTTCAATAATTTTCAAATTTTTTTTCTTAAAATTAGCATTTAAGTATTGAGTGCATCAGATATTCAAAAATAGGGACTGTTAGAAAAAATGTAAATGTAGAGTTATCTAAATTAGAGTAAACTGGGCTGAGGAGATAGCTCAGCAGTCTAAGCGCCTGCCTGGTAATCACAAGTACCCGGGTTCCATTCTTGGTACCACATACCGTACCGGCCCCAGCACCCCAAGTGTGCCAAGGCGGCCCCTGAAACCAAGCATGGTGGCTTACCCCTATAATCCCAGCAGTGGAAAGGCTGAGATAGGAGGGTCACTATGAGTCTGACCTGTGTAATGAAACCCTGTACCAAATAAATAAGTAAATAAAAGATTTTTAAAAATTGGAAAAACACATCAGTGTAAACTACAAAATAGTATATGCAATAGAATCCACTGAGCTGTAAAATAATTCTGTTATAGGTATGAAACTGGAACTTTAAATAAAGTTCATTTACATAATGTAATCATTTACATAATGATTAAAGTAGTTGCATGTGACTAGGTGGATAATGATTTTTACCCTTGTGTTCTGCTTATATGTATTTTCTATATTGAATCTGCATTGTTTCTGTCAAAAACGTTTAAGGGAGAAGCTCGGGGATGGGGTTTTGTTTTGCTTACTGTTTTACCCATTCATTTTTGGCCAGGCTTTCCAGGTCTGTTCACCTGGGCTGGTTTTCATCTCCTTACATAAATATGAATGTCATTTCTAGTGTACAAAAAAATTTTACATTTGATTCTGAAATATGTTGTGTTTAATCCCTCATTGCTAAATACATTGATTCAATATCATTTGTCATAAACAACATAGAAGACAAACAATTGGCTGAAAATTAATGAAACACAGAAGAAAAGACAGGACAATCCTATAGTCCTGAAAAGGAATTTACAATATTTTAACATAAAATCTGGAGCTAAAAATTTTCCCAAGAATGCATCAGAAAGGACCAATTCTTGGAACTCTAGTGCTTGGAAATATTTAACTTTTTAACAAATGGAATCTTGACCAATTTACACTTGAAGACAAAGCTACTGAACAGATAGCAGGCTACCATTGGCACAGTGAGAGGGAAGGGGAGTTTTTAAAGTTTGATCTCCTCTAGAATAAGGTTCAGTTCCTGCCTAAGGGTACTGAGATCCCTTTCTGAGCATCTATTAATGCACCACCACAATGAGGATGTAGGAGACAACATTATTTATCTTGTGGGCTTTCTTTCTTTTTTTTTTTTTTTTTTTTTAGAATCTACAGAGACAACATTAGTAAAGTCCCTGGCACTCTGAAGAGAAGTATTTCCTATTTTCTTCTCTCACTAAATATTTATTGCATTTAATTGTATGGCTAAATAAGCATGAACTCCTTGGGGAGTATGCATTTAAATACGGCTTAGTCTAAGTGAATCCTCTGAACCAAATAACAAATGCACTATAAGATGAAGTAGAAAGACCTTTGACTTCTATTATCTCTGAAAGAGTAATTGAAAAGTGAAGTCAGTTTTAAAATTCTTCCTGCTCGGAACTAAAGCAACACAGATGGAGAATGAAATAGAAAAATATACTGTGGGAGATAGGTTTTGTTTTTGCTATTCATTGTGTTACACGGCTGAGGTAGAGCTCTCCTAGAGCCTGTACAGGAACTGATTACATACCTAATGGGTCATTTAGGGAGCTGAATGAGGCTAATCCCTCTTCTGTTGCCACCACTGCTTTAAGAGCTGTGCCTTAGACAGGTGCTGCAGAACTACTCAGGAATGAGTCGTGGGGACCTCTGATGTGTATTCTTTTCTGATGTTTGTTTTATGAACAAATTAGCACAGAGTTTTCATGCAACAAGATTGCTACATGGCAGATGTTCCTCAGCCACAACTGGGCTTCATTCCATACCCTAGATATAGCTACTTGAAATTAACTAATCTATGACTACAGGGGTTGAAGCATTTCCAGTTGGAGATGAGTTCCAGAAAGTGTTGGTCTTCTGATGCAAGATGATAATACAGAAGGCATTACTATTGTGCAATTCTTGTTCTTTATTGGCTATGGAGTAGAAGAAATCCATAGATTAGGACATGGAAGTATATGGAGTTGGATAAGTAAATAGGATATTTAGAAATGAAGGACAAAATCAGTGGAAGACCAGTTGTTTATTACACAGCTCACTGCTAATCTATTAAAATGTTAAATACTAAAGTTTTCATTTAAAATACTTTTAAAATTATGATGTTGTAAAAGAAAACACTTAACCAAACAGATGAAAGACTTGTACACAAAAACCTACCAAGTATTTTTGAAAGATATTAAAGATATATTGTAAAGATATCAAAGATACTCTGTGTTCATACATTAGAAAAGAGCATTGTTGAAATGTTTATGCTGCCCCAAATTCAACACAATCCCTATCAAAGTCCCAATGGACTTTATTTGCAAGAAAAAAATTCCACATATGACTATAAAGAGTTAGAGACAGGAAGAGCTAGATGTATCTAGAAGGTCAAAGGTATCACAACTGCCAAAACAATTTTAAGGTAAAGAACAAAGTTGGAGGACTCACACTTCCTAATTTGAAAACATATCAGAAAGATGAGGTCCTTGATACGGTGTGATATTAACGCACTGGCAAATATAATTAAAGATCTAGAACAGAAAGCCCAGAAACAAATGTTCACTTATATGGATAAATATCCTTTCAGGAGGTTGACAAGGTCATTCAATAAGGAAAGGACAGTCTTTTTAATAAATGGTGTTAGGAAAATGGGGTATCTACATGCAAAACAATGAATTCGGATACTTAAGCCTTGCATGGTGGCACACACCTGTAATATCTGCACCAGAAAGCCTGGAGTAGGAGGGGCACCATGAGCTCAAGGCCAGGCTGGGATACATAGTGAGATCCTGCCTCAAAATATTTTTTAAAGAGAGATCTTCAAGAAAAGTGTTGAAACTTCTGATATTGCTAGTCCTACAGATAACCCACAACTATTATGGACTACTGGAATATACTGGATTATTTTGCTGAATTCACCCACCTACAATATTTAAATGGCAATGGAATACCCATCTCTGACAAAACTAAACAAAAAAGGGGATACAAATAAAGGACCATTTTGTATAGTTAGGATAGATATACAGCTGCTTTCTCTTAATTCAATGAGAAGAAAGATTTGTACTAAGA
>NW_004524635.1:11526560-11539766 GCF_000260255.1 Octodon degus
TGAGACTGGGCATGGTAGCGTGTGCCTGTAACCCCAGCACTTGGGAGGCTGAAAACAGGAGAATCACTACAAGTCTGATCTATGTAGTGAGACCCTGTACATCCTACACTAAATACATTAAAAAAATTAAAATGTCAAGCACCCACTTATAATCAAAATAGGGATGAAATTGAAATCTTTTTCTTCACATCAACTGTTCATATCAATCTGTGTAATTTATAAAATTAGGAGAAATATTATTTAAAAACCTATAAAGAATTGGGTCTGGATTACGCCTCTTTTCTTGAATAGTTTCCTATAGTCCATTGGCAACGTACTTCAGTTTCTGCCTGCATTGGCTGAATTCGGAAACACCCTCTAGTGACGCTAAGAGGCTAAGCTGCAGTCTTCAGAGGATGCATAATCAGGAAGTTCATTAAAGCTGCTACCTTGGTGTTAATGTAGTCTTTCAATTGGGGTAATCTTCACTGAAGAATACACAGAGTCTCACTCCTGTTCATCACCCTTACCCCTACTTCCTTAGTCCAAACCATCATTCAATGTTTGGCCACCACAGGAGCCTTCTACTGACCCCAGCCTCTGCCATTGGCCTCAACATGTATTCATGTCACTTTTTTTTTTTTTTTGTCCAGGGGAGCAAGGTCTGAAAATATTGAGAAGAAGGAATGGAAATCAATCTTGTTGAGATTTCAAGAGGCACTGAGCAGTTTGTTGCTCATCTGGGGATAGAAAACCACTTAAAGTTTATGATTGGATAGGAAACAAGATGAAGTGGATCCTGGTGTCACACTCGGATGGGCCACCAAGAATTGGGGATTCGAAGATTTGATAGCAACAACCCAGATCAGGATGAGCATGAGCTAAATTCTAGACATTATGATGATTTTGTACTTATTTCATACCTTCCATACAATAATGTTGCTGGAATGAGCCCTATGCTCTCCAAAGTATATGTTCTATAAATGATCTTTAGATGAGATGGTGACAGAATAAAATGAGAAGTAGCTCTATTCCATGACTCTTCTTACAGGGCACAGATGACCATATAGTGTTTCTCAAAGGTGGCAGGTTCCCACCACCCAGTGTTTTATTTCTGTGAGATCTGGTTAAGTTAGCAACTAGGATACTGGTAGAGGATTCAGATTCACCAAAACATCAAGTTGCTGCCTTCAACAGAACAGCCAGATTAGGAATCATCATTCAGCTTCTGCGAGGTCAAGCTCCTCTGAAGGCAGCCTATGAAACAGCCACAATAGCTGGCAGTTCCCCATTAAAGGCCAAAAAATGCATGGTACATCATAAATTCTACTTATTTTTCATTTCAAAAATGCTCACCCTTCACTGAGAACGAGGCCAGCAATTAGATAACCTTCTAGTCTTTCCAGAAGAGTAGGCTTTTCTTAGACATGCATTCCTCTTGTTTGAGTAAATGTTACCCAACTGTCTACATACACTGCTGTGGTATGCCTCAGCTTGTCACACTGGAGAGAAACTCTCCAGCTCATCCATCTGTCCAGCCCACTTCTAAATCTCAACTTCTCTGAAGAATACTTCAGCTTGAGTGAGTAACCAAAGAAAACTGGACTGGACACACACATTCAGCTAGTGTCATCTCAAAATCCCCATCCTTTAGCCTCAGGGTGGAGAGCTTCCCTCTGGATGATACATCTTAGTTGGGCTCAGTGAGCTACTGGACTATGGCACCATATGCTTCCCAGGAAGGGTACTCACTCTGTCTTCCCTTTCCTCGTCGTTAACCACTGCCACCCTATTAGTCACAGTTCCTGTTGGCAGTTTCCTCCTCTGCTCTCTTGGTTAGCTCTCTTCTCTTAGTCATTTTACTTCTTTTCTATATACACATATATATATCTTTAACACACCAGACTTGTTTCACTGCTTTATCAGAAACTGTTGTGTTTTCTGAGATTTAGGCTGAATAGAGCAAATTCTCATTTTTAGATTGCTTGGTAGTATTTTTGGCGTAACTAGCATTTTAACTGAAATCCTCTTTTCCACAGAACATTCTAGGTAAGACTGTCAAGCTGAAGTAAATACTCTTTTTTGGTATCTCCAAGACCAAGCACTGCACATCTTGAGTCACCTTGGGTCCTATATTTTCCAATACCTCATTATTTGCTTCTTTCTAATTCTGTAAGCTTTGTCACATACCCCCCAAAATCTCCCCTTTAAATTAGCAGAGTGAATCTGTGTTCTGTGAAATGAAAGATCCATTACTAACTCCATGAGTAACTTAGATTCCGTAGCCATTTCCCACTAAGAAAATTCATCAGCAACTAGATACACCTAACTAAATATACTCTAGCCAAACAGAATTTCTCTTGTATTTCTATTATTCTCCAAAACCTGGAGGATACTCAGTTATTGTCAAAAAATAAAAATGCTTCTTTTTTCTGTATTACAACAGTTCATCCATCTCTAACTCTGGATGCATGAAGGTAATGAGTATAGTATTGTCCTAACTAAGCACCGCTGAATATTGTACTGTCTTAGCTAAGCATCCAGGACAATGATGCTAAATGGAAATACAATGAAAGCCACAGATGCACACTATGGATTCAAGCTATCTGAGTAACTATATTTTTAGTAGGTTTTCAAATTATAATTTGGCATGCAAAATAATACTATAAGAGCACTTAAAAAGTAATAATAGCAGTCAACATTTACTTACAATGGACTTTGCTCCTCTTAATAACCTTATAATTTTTTTTTTTACTAACTCTGTTTTGCAGGTAGGGAACATGAAGCCAGAGAGATGAAGAGAGTTCCTCACATAATATATCTAGTAAAAGGAAGAGCCAGAATTCAAAGTTAGCCTAAATCCAGAATCTTTAATAATTACCATATCGTACATTTTTTCCTGAAATAAAAAAAAAAAAAGCAAGACGATACCGCTTCCTGAGTCTTACCAACCACACTAAAATATCTGGACTTGTAGTTTGTACTCCTTTAGCAATGTGCAATTATCTTGGAAGTATATATGAAAGTGCAATGCAGCAATTTAATATCTAGTTTTAAAACCAATTTGCTTAAGTGTTGACTTTAAGATTTTATATGTATTCCATTTTACCAGCAGTTATTTAAATAAATTGTATAAATGTGTGTCTCATTTGCAGGCTCTGTTGATTAACTCTAAAACAGGGCTCCTCTCTGCCTGGGATTTTGCCTCCTGCCTAGGGCTCTTACAGATCACCCTCCAGGAAACTAGAAGTTGATTACTTTGCCTTGTACCTCAACACACGTCCTGAGACACTCACAAGTGATCACACGCAGATGCAGAAAATTATGCTCACCAAAATTTGCTTCTGGAGTTATCAAATATGGCTGAAAAAATATACCAAGAAGTTATCTATAATACAATGAAATCTCTCCAGGGATTATCTTTACATTAAAATAGATTAGCTAAACTGACTTGTAAAGAGAGAAGACTATGTTGTTGCATGTCTAGGATATTGTTGAGATGTGTATGCAAATTTTGGGCCAGAGTTGAATTGATTGATGAAGCAGATAATAGCATGAGGTTGTCACAAATATCTTCCTTCTCATCATTTTTGGTATATAGAATATACCTCATCTAAAAGTGCTACTGGCCTGACAGCAACCACAGTGACACACACAATAGACAGAAGCCCTGGGTGGCCAATGCACTGATTCTAATATCTTCATATTAATCTGATGTTAAGGAGTGAAGTACCATCAGAGCACCCCATAACAGGGTGGGATGATACTGCCAGGGGTTTTCTTCAATGGAGAGCCACTGAATATGAGTTTAGATCCAACTACAATATGGCCAAGGATATTTTTATTCATCAATATAAAATTTTGACATCTTTGAGCTTTGTTAGCACTTGCAAATCATTTAACAAATGCCATCATAAGGGCTGGCCAGATAGCTCAGTGGACTATAGCTCCTGCTTAGGCAGAGCACAGCGGCCAGGATTCCATCCCTGACGGGCCATGCAGGCCCCACTCCTGGGGTGCACTGAGTCTGTGTTTGAGACTGGGCGTCGGGGCATGTGCCAGTAATCCCAGTGCTTGGGAGGCTGAAAACAGGTGAATCTCCACAAGTTTGGTCTACATAGCGAGACCCTACAGACCCCATAGACCCTGTACTAAATACCCCCACCAAAAAAAAAAAAAAAAAAAAAAAAAAAGGCCATCATTTTCACTGCTGGAGAACTGAAGGTCAAGGGCAGTGATAGATACATATTGAATCCCTGCTACAGGCCTACCAAACCCACTAAAGACTGTTCACTTTTCAGCCTTGCTAAGCATCTTGAACCACAGACACTCCCAGGAAAGAGCAGGAGGCTCAGGACAGCCGCGAGTCCATAGTAGCTCTGAAATCCAGCAGGACTAGTATTGCACATGTTTAATGTTTCCTGCTTCTGCTTTCTTGGGTGGTTTCCTAACCAATATTCTCTGTGGCTCTTGGTTCTATTCTCCAGTAGAAGGGACACACTCAACAGATACCTGTGACACCTCTGAGGTCAAACACACCGATGGCCAGATGCGGCTTCTTTTCACTCTCCTTGTTTTACAATTCAGTGGTTGGTTTCTGATTCCCAAAGCGTCAGCTTATATGGAGAAAACAGCGTTCTTTCCCCAGCTTCCTTCACAGCACAGTGTGGCAATCACATGTGCCTAGATTCCCATTTCCCTGTACTGTCCAGCTTGATGCTCTCACCGATGATTTAAGCCAGCATGTTCTCTCATTTCCAACTCCCCACTATAGACTCTTCTGTGTTATTGCTTCCTCCCACATATGTAAGATATGATTTCTGTAATGAATTATTGAAGCCATAATGTTCCTCACATAAACACATTGCTGTGTTTAATCTTCCCCACAGCAGTACAGATTACACAATGAGCAACCCAACCTTACAGAGGAGGATGCTGAGGCTCTGACAAGCTAGGTAACTCGCCCCAGGTTACAGAGTCAAAGGGAGTCAGAGATCAAATCTGAATTTAAATCTATCCTATTCCCGAGTTTCTTGTAATAAACCTCTGCCCTCCATTTATGAGCAGGGAAGGAATAAGGATAGTAAGGTACAGATAAATTAGCCTCTGAAGGAAAAAGACAGCTGTAATTTACTTGTATCTATGGTGTAAAGACTCTCATTGAAACTAACTGTGCATTTTTAATAGTCTAAAATCTGGCCTCTAGGGCTGAGTGTGGCTCAATGGCAGAGCATTTGCCTAGCATGTATGGGGTCTTGATTTGGATCCCCAGGGATGACAGCAATGGCTAAAAATGGCTTGCAGCACTTCTGAGTATTTAATCTGATGAGCTGGCCCGAGTGGCTGCAGCTAGGAAGCCAAGGGCTCACGGTCAGTCATGCAGTCATGGCTAGCTAAAATGTGGGAGTGCGTTTCTTCTGGTGTCTCATCTATGTGTAAGTAATCACATTTCCAAGTGTTAGCATCTTCCTGGCTGTGCTTGAGGTCTTTCTGTTTTGGGCAGAACCCACTCAACCTATTCACATGATAAGCTTAAAGCTCTGGACACTGATACTGCATCATCCCTCCCACAATAATGGAGAAGAGTATTGCGCACATATCCAGCTCTCATCCTTCTGATTGGATAACCCCTACTGTGTACCCTCCATACAGCAAGATTAGGCTGTAGTTACCCACAGTGATACTTCAAGATGCATTCTCCGTTGGCTGCGTCCCCGGAATCACTTCCCAAAGTAACTACTTATACTCTAACCTCTGATTCAGAACCTGCTTCTGAAAAACATACATTTTAACAGACAGTTACCATTCTTTAAGGCCAGTAAGCCACACAGACACTGTACTAGGCGCTTGTATCAAATGCTTTTGCACTAGTCTGCATAATGCCTTATGAGTCAATTTTCATATTCAATGCTTTCAAACACAGGAATCAGGGAGGTTAATTAATTCTATGGAGAACACATGGCTGGTATAGTAAATAGCAGAACTGATATTAAAAATATAATTGATTGCAACATCTATCCTCTTTCTGCTAAACTATGCAGCCTCTCTCAGTTGGTAGAGTGAACTAACAAACATGAAACAATAAAAGAACAATTAACCGCTAAGCTGTCATATTGTATTGAACAGTTCTGGGAAAAATTGTCATTACACTTCAGTTTCACAATTACTTTCTGAAATTCTCCTTTGTTGTGCTATCAACTTGAAAAATAAGAACACTGGCTAATATTATAAAATCCAATTTTTCATAGATTTTCTTTCTCCTTTATCACTGTTTCATACAAATTAGGTACTGAAATAAAACTGGGCTGATAACATAACAGAGTATACCATGATGAAAATGCACATGAAAGAAATAAGTTGCTTGGGTGCATTTTTTGCCCAACATAGCATCTGGGATAAGAGATACGTCATAAAATCCCCACCAAGTCTCTATTGATTTTTTAAGTCAACATAAAATATGAGCAGATCAACCACATAACATTCAGATTGCTAGATCGGGAATGGTCTTATCAGCTAAAAACATCATACAAAGGGACTTCAGAATATATTTAATAGGAAAAAAGCCAGAATGTGGAAGTTCAAGATTTGTCAATACTGTGACTAAATCATCAAATAGACTTTAATATATTCAACAATGATGGATCATCAAGTAATTTAGATAGCTACTCTACAAGTTTAGCATAAAGAAGCTCCAAAACACTAATTTTAGCCCCGCACCAACACATCTCAAATGCTAGTGGGAACAAATATAAATTCCGATTCTTCAATCAATATTTTTGCAGGGTTAGTTTCTTACTTTTAATTGCCTTTGCTAAGAATGTACACATGATGAACATTCTAGAAGCTCAGATAGTGGACTTTGAGCCCAGACTCTGGCCCTCAGTGCCTCTGTGACTGCAAGTACTTTGACTTCTCTCGTTGACCCAGGAGATAGCTCAGTAGAATAAGCACTTGCCTGGAAAGTGCAAGGGCCTGAGTTCAATCCCAGGTTCTGCCAAAAAAAAAAAAAAAAAAAAAAGGAGACTTCCTTTAATCTTTGGCTGGGGTGATAGCTCAGCAGTCTAAGCACCTGCCTGACTTCTCTGGTTAAAGGGTCTTCTCAGTTAAATGATTCTTTACAAGATGCCTTGCTACTCTGATAATGATTCAATGGCTAAGATACACTTGTCAAGTCTACTTTTTCACATTTTCTTTTGTGTATAATTGATCCAAACCACATTCTATCACTTCTGAAAGTGGTCTTCAACACTATTTTGCATAATAATGAATCCATAAAAGATTTCAGGACCTCATGGAAGTATCTCAGGGGAGAAAGCAATGGAGAAGGTCAGCAGGTGCTCTTTAACCCTGTGACAATACTTCAAACCTGGAAATGCTGTTTTATCTTTAGCTTCCCTATATCATTATATTTAGACAAGACTTATTAGGCAAGGATGAATATATAAACATCTTGGTGTAAGATTACAATATGACTCATAGATGTTTATCACTCATCTCTTTTCTCTCTTTAAAAACCTGATCAATGAGGCCTTACTTTCCATGCAACACTCCATCAGCCAACCTGAGACTCAACACTCCGTGCACTCACAGTGACAACTGCAGTGTCCAAAGGCAGGGACAGTGACAAAGGCAATGATTTTGGCTGAAGCAGTAAAGCTCATTTCTTTTAAAGCTATTTAGATTGTTATTACTTGTATCATGCTCAGGTAGACAGAATATGCAATGTATTTTGTTTTTTAATCTGGAGAGAAATAACAAGTTTACTTCAGTTAGCCCAATCTGGCTAAAGCTTAATCAGCTATAGTTAATTAAACAGGCCCTTTAGTCAATCCTATGTTTAACTTTGTAAAAAATGTTTGATGTCTCAGATTTCCATTGCCTTCTCTCCTAATCCTCTTCTTCATAGCTTCTAGGTACACAAGGGAAAAAGCACATCCTACTCAGATTCAAAGTGGAGGAAGGGAAGTGGAGTCCTCGGAGCTGTGGGCATTTGTACTTTTGTCTCTAGGCAATGTCACATCTACCTGCTCACTCCTCTCCACCTGACAGCCATGGTGCAAGCACACTCCTGGTCTCTTTTCTCTCACCTCGCCCAGGGACTGGCCATGCTCTCTGGCCACGGCAGCCTCACCTTGGCTGTAATGGTGCTGCAGACCACTCTCAGCTTGTGTAATATTTTTCTCGGGATCCTCAAAAGAGCAGGCCCATCCTATGGCTTCTCTCTTCGTCCTCATCAGAGAAGCGTTCCCCGAAGGGTTGATTTAGCTATCCTGTGAGGGAAAGTGGGTCTGTTTGAATCACTGCCTGAGACACTTGAGCAAAGCTCCTCTTCTCCATCAAAAATCAGTCAGCTTGGTCATTAAAAATACTACAGTGGTGTCCTTCTTCAAGAAAAGCAGATAAAAGATTTCTGTTGTCATCTTCCATGTTCCTATAAAGCTATATATAAACTAACTCGTGTGCTCTTGCCCTTGCCTTGACCCCAAGCAATGAGAGAAGGATGCACGCTACCGCACACAGCCCTTCTGCCTCAATTTCCCTTTGGCCCTGTAATTACCCCATATTAGAAATGGACATTTTTGTTGATTCCCCTATTTTAAGTGTCCCTTTTTCTTGACCTTACTTTCTCAGCTAACGATTAAAGATGTGTCAAAGGATCTTCTCTGCACTAGACATCAAACTCATGATTTGAACCTCTAGGCTTAGTGGGTTTTATTGAAGAGAAAATAAAAGAATTTGGAAAGTTCTATTTCAAGGTAATAAGCTGGCTTAAAATACTAACATTTTTCTTTGAAATTCCCCTTTTGACTTCCAGAATCAAAACAGTAGCTGTCATTCTTTTTGCATTCTGCCCACATAGACCATACTCTCTCACAGGCACAGAGCTGCTTGCAGAGAGGAGCAGGTACTCAGAAAGGCAGAAAAAGAAAAGTGCAGTGAAATGTTTCTAAAACATCATATGCATGGAAACACTCTAGAGCTGGATTGTGGTGAAAGTTCAACAATTTTGTAAAGATGCAAAGAATGGAATTGTAGACTCAAATAGGTTAATTTATAAATATAAATCACATCAAAATAAAGCTCTTAAAAAGTAAAATACCATGTAAAAACCTAGTCATCCTCCCACACATTGCCCTATCAATTTAGGATCACTGCTTATGGAAACAGTGGCAAATGAGAGAGTAAGAGGGGGGAAGCTTAGGCAATGCTCTCTTCCCCGAGGTTAGAGATGAGTCACACTCCCAGTGCAGTTCACTGAGTAGAAAGCTATAATTTTCCTTCTGACTAAAACTTACCTGCCAACTGTGTTTGCCTCTGTGTCTTCAGTAATAAATGTTATTAGTTTCTTCAAATCATGGGTTTGAACTGTAATTATGCATGCAAACATTCTCATAAAATAGTTTTTCATTTTCATATACCTCATATGCAAGCTTCTTATCTGACAAAACCAACTATCTAGAGAGCACAAAAGAATGGCAATGAAAGCCAGAAACAAAGTCAGTGCAACAGATACTCATTAACTCTTTTCAGGATAGCTGCACATCCAACACAGACGCCATCTGCCTTTATCATGTATAATTTCCACATTTTCTGGGTGAAATACAAAGAGGAGATGATGGCCAAGCTTATGAAAGGCTATACATTGGAAGAAGTATGGCAAATGGAGACTAAAGATGCTGTTACGATTTAAGTGAAGAAGGAAATAAATGTGATATTCACAGGAGCTCTGATGATGGATACTTCAACAGTGTGCAAAAAGATAAAATAACTAGCAACTGGCGGCCTGAGCTCCTGTGAAAGGACAAACAGCTGGACCCATCTTACTGTTTTAAAAGTACTGTAATATGATCAGTGCTCACAGTGACAAAGTTGAGATACACACAAATGATTAAACTTATTCAGGAAGTGCTGTAGTCTGAAAACTTCTCTCATCCTAAACTCATGTGGAAATCTAATTGCTACGATAACAATTAAAGAGGAGTAGGGCTGGGGAGACAGCTCAGTGGCCTAACGGCCTGCCTGGCAAGCGCAAGGACGTAGGTTTGATCCCTGGTACCGCATGCTATGCTGGCCTCAGAACCCTGGGCACACTGCCAACCACTGAAACCAGGCATGGTGGCCCATGCCTGTAATCTTAGTGCTGGTTGTGCTGGGACAAGAGGATCACCATGAGTCTAAACTTCATAGTCAGTCCCCGTACCAAATAAATAAATAAATAATATTTTAAAAATTAACAAAGAGGAGGGCCCTTTACTACATGATTAGATTATAAATTCCCCTTCCTTATGAGTGGGACTGTTGCTGTCATAAAAGGATCAGTCCATCATCCTTTTCCTCTCTTTTTCCCTCAGTCTTCTAGCTTGGGCTTACACAGCTAGAAGGCCTCCACCAGGTGCCAGCACCCTGACCTTGGTCTTTCTTCAGAATTCCGAGCTGATAAATTTCTGCTCCTTAGAATTACCCCAATCTAGGGTGTGCTATTACAGTTGCATAAACAAACTAAGATAGGAATAACTAAGTTATTTTATGTATTTTTCTATCAGAAAAGTTTTTGTTTATCGTTTTTTCTAATTGAGTACTTATCTATGGTGCACAACATATATGTGTGATCTTAACCATCGCCGAGTGTGCAGCTCAGTGTCACACACGAAGTTCATACTACTGTGCATCAGATCTCTCAGACTCTTTCATCTCACAGCACTGAAGCCTCATACCAATTCAATAATCCCTTTCCTGTGCAGCCCTGGTCCCCAGAAACCTACCATCCTGCTTCTGGTTTCTAAGAATCTGACAATGTAGGATGACTCACATAAGTGGAGTTATACTATCAGTCTTTCTGGGACTTGCTTATTCACTTAATGTAACATTTTAAAAGTATATCCATGTTGCAGTACCTGACAGTGTTTCCTTCTATAAAAATTTGGGTGTAGACTACATTTTTATTCATTCATCTTCGATAGGAATGTGGATTGCTTCCACCTCTTGACAGTAGTGAATACTGCCTCTATGAACATGGCAGTGCACATATCATAACACTTTGTTTTCTTTTTTGTTTGTTTGTTCGTTCGTTTGTTTGTTTGTTTGGTGGAACCGGGGATTGAACTCAGGCCCTTGCACTTCAGGGAAGTGCTTATTCCACTGAACCATCTCCCTGGCCCCAACACCTTGTTTTCAATAATTTTGGCTCAATACAAAAACTTGGATTTCTAGATTATATAGTTGGTCTCTATTTGTAATTTTTAACTTTTAATTTTAACACTATTTTCCATAACAGTTACACCATTTTACAATCCCACCAATAGGGCAAATTTCAATTTGCCTGAATCCTAACATGTGCAATCTTCAAGAATTTTTTAAAAAGTAGTAGTCAAGTTTTTGTGTATAAGGTTCTATCTCATTCTGACTTTTACTTGCATTCCTGTGATAGTGATGTTAAGCATCTTCGTGTATAGATTTTGGCATTTTAACTATCGTTTTTGGAGAAATAACTATTCAAGTTTTTTTAAAAAATGTTTGATACAGGGTCTCACTACGCAGCTCGTATTCATGGTGATCTTCCTGTCTCAGCCTCCTTAGCACTGGGATTATAGGCACGCACCACCACACTTGGTTTTGGTGGCCAACATGGCATGAGGTATTAGGGATCAAACCCAGGTCCTCGTGCTTGCCCAGCAGGCACTTAGACTCTTGAGCTATCATCTCAGCCCAAAGTTTTTTTGTTTGGTTTTAGATTGAATTCTTTTTTGTTGAGTGTCAGTAATACTACGTATATTCTTAACATCTTACCAAATATATGATTTTCAAAATTTTCTCAGTCCGTAAATTTCATTGGCTGTGCGTTTTGATGCACCAAAGATTTTTAATTTGCTGTAGTCTTATTTGCTACATTTGCTTTTATAGCTTGTGTTTGGGTGTCACACTCAAGAAATCATTGTCAGTTTCATCATCATGAATTTTTTTTTCCTGAAGTTGTCCTTTAGAAATCTTATACTTTGGATCCTACACTTACATCTTTAATCTGTCTTTAGTTCATTTTTGTGCATAGTGTAAATTAAGATTGTTTTGTTTAGAACCACATGTGTCACTTAGCTTGTTATCGAACACCATACCTGACACCCATTACATAGAGGAAAAGAGGTTTAATTTAGCTCCCAGGGAACTCAACCAGTACTGTTGGAAGGCTCCAAGGCATATTGTGATGGCAGAAGAGCAACGCAGAGCAGAGCTTCTTAGCTTATGACAGTTGGCAGGCAGAGCAGAGGAGCAGAAGCAGGAAAAAAGGGGCAAGAGACCTGACACAGGGCCCAAGGCCACACCTCCATGACTGACAGACACACCCAGAAGTGGGCTGCACCAATCCCCTGGGTGGCTCCCAAGCCAATCATGTTGACTGACTGAGCAAGCTTAACTGTCAGAGCACCCTAAGCCCTTTTCCTTGTCAGTCCTCTGTGCGTACAATAGGGACATTAGCATTTAACAGAAATAAAGGGGGAGGCGAAGGGAGAAAAGAAGAGAGGGGAAGGAGCTGTACTATGTTGAATTTTAGCCTCTACCAGACACTGGAGGTCTTAATCACAGCTTCGGGCACACTGTCAAATTTTCTCCTCTAACTTCCCTCTCAGTACCTAGTTAGCATGGCTTGCAGAGTTGCAGAGCCTTGCAGAGTTCCAGATGGGATTGAAGGAGATGATATTAGCCCTGGCTCATCCAAGGTAAACACTCTGCATTAGCTGCGGTTATTATGAGTTTCATTAAGCAGGGAGCAGTGGCAGGCTACCCATGGGACTCGAACTCCAGTGTGCCACAACCATTGTCCCTGTTTTTCTCCACTTCCTATCTTATGCTGCCTGCCAATAACTCTATGCTTTCACCTTGAATGAGATAATACCCCTGAGCAAACAGAAGGCCCTTCTGGTATAGCACAGTGAGCACAGATTGCAGCACACACTGCTGGCAGGAAGGTGAGCCCATCCTGGGGACTGTACAGCAGCCTCAGCCACTGCTCCTAGTTCTGGGAGAAGCTTTGCTGAGGTGATCGCGTCCTCTCCCTCAGTGAAGCCTTCTCTCAAACATAAGGCTTGTCAATAGGCAAATCTGACCCTGCATCCCTGCCCTGGCTCCGTGCTAATCTCCCCAGTGCATCCTGGCTCTTGCACTGATGTTTGGCTCTCTACAAAAGTGCTCATTTGCTCTTGGGAGAGGCTCTTGCTCACTTCTGCAGAATCT
>NW_004524635.1:11544266-11566177 GCF_000260255.1 Octodon degus
CATGGAAAGGGTTTGTAAGATGATGACAAAAGTACATTTCCTCATCTCAGTGTGATTCCAGGAGTACAAAATGATGGCTAGGTGTGGTACCCATTCATCCCTCAAAATCCAAAAAGAAGTTCAATGAACAAAAAGTACAAGTTACCATTGTGGATTCACAGTCTTTCAGGAATCCTCAAGAGCTCCAAGTGAAGAAGGAATTGGAAAGGTGCATGCCGGGTAACCCATAAGGTTCTGCAATGTCTTGGGCTGCAAGGGCAGTCATTCCTTCATGGATACATTGTTTTATTTTAACAATTTTGCGTTTTGAAACTTACTCTACCACTGGGAGGTTAGGAAAAGGGATACCACCAGCAAATCAAGAAGACAGGCAACTGGGGAGTGCATTGGGCTGGAAGCAACAAGAGAATGTGGCTCAGTGTCAATTAGTGTTTAAGCATCTGTGAGGAAAAGTCTCAAATCCAAGATAGGGATCCCATTATGATGGTAAAATTAGAGGATACTCATTCAGAGCTCTATTGTCACACAATGCTGATTTAAAGAAGGAGGAAAGGGGAGGAGGAGGATTAAAAAGTAAGGTAAACGGAGAGAGAAACAGAAATAAATTTTGGAGGTACTCTATGAAGTCCTTTGTTCCTGGAGCCAAATCAGTAGTAAAAGAAATGCTATTTAACAGAGACTATCCTGAAAACACCTCAAATTCATGTACAAAACAATTAGGGAATCCAATTAGGCACTTGTGAGATATCTATTAAGTGTTTACATGACAAAAAAGAAAAATTCAAATGCAGAGAGGAGAGAAAAACTTAGCTTAACTGTGCTTTACAGCCAAGTAATGCATTCAACATGTCAACAGGTGGCAAACAGATATCCTTAGTCACTGGCTTTCTTATACAACTTAATTATCTGGTCTTGTATACTGACTGAGAAATTGGAAATCATTTCAATGTTCAAAAGGAGTTCAGAGGACAAAATCAGAAAATGAGCTGAGAAGACTACCTCAGCACCTAGTGACGGGTGGTACAATACATATAAGTGATCAGCACTGTACAAAGTATGTATTTATTGCATGTGTTTCTTCCTTGTAAGAGCAAAGCAAATTTGTTATATAAGAATCAGAAATGATGAACAGACCAAAGAATTTAAAGCATATCTATAATCCCACCAAACCAGAGATAAATAATTTGCATTAATCCTTTGCTATCTATCCACCTAGATCCTCTTACAATATACAATCATTTTCTAAGAAGTGGAATACACTCACACAGTATCACATACCTGACTATAATTTACTTTCTATGTTACCATGGGCTTGATCCTTCAGTGGCACACATGACTGACCCACTGGCTAGCTTATACCACTCGATGGGACTGTTCCATGCAATCTAATGGGTCAAACATGAAGCACTGGTGGTTCAGAGACACTTGGCACCAAGACATATGAATTATGGCCCTGTCATGATCACATTAAGCCACACAGCTATGAGAAATATACATGTTTGTCTCGGTTGCTTTTCTCTCATTGCTGGGACAAAATACCTGACACTCAACATTAAAGAAAGAAAGGGTTATTTATCTCAGAGTTAGTGCAGGTTTCAGTCCATACTCATCTGGCTCCAAGACAGAGTGGAACATGGCAGAAGGCAGCCAGCTGTTCATGGTGGTGGAAGACAGCAAAACAGCAAGAACCAAAAGGAAGGAGCAAGTCTAAGGCAGCTAGCAAGTCTCTCTCCCTTCCTTATACTGTATTCAGGCTATCCTCCCCAGGTGGGTGTAGCACTCACACCTGCAATCCCGGCATTGGATCATGAATTAATCACAAACTCTAGAAGCCATCCCATGACTGCATGAGGCTTTGTGGAGACATCTAGACACAAACCTTAACAATGTTCTAAATAATGCCCTATTGTTTCGTGTGTAAATAGTTACACATTTTCATTAATACAAAGAGCTCCCTGGAGCAGAAAGTGAATGTGTATTCCAAAGTTAAATGCGGCAGTGAAAAGGACTAATATTTTAGGAATCATGCATCATTACCACTGCTTTGTTAATGTTCCCTGTTTGGATGAATTCAGTGAACAAACATGTGCTACATATATGTATCTGCCATGCGTCTGACATCTCACTAGTTGCTTGGGATGCAGTGAACACAGATACTGTCCAGGCTCTCACAGGAAAGAAACAGGAATACAGACAGTTGAAAATGCTTTGGAAAGAGTGATGACATGGACAGCACAGTGTATGAAATTACATGAGAAAAATCAGTGAGCAGCACTAAAAATTTCAAAGCCATTTGTGGTGGTAACACCATTACGCTGTCAATCAAAATGCTTTTTGAAAATCACTTTTCTACAAATCACCTGGGTGCTTAGTGCATTTTTGTGCCTGAAGTTAACATCTCAGCCTTTCTCAAACTGACAGCAGCCCAAAATAAACAACAAGGCTCAGTGGTGGCAGCATAAATGTACAGCATTTGTGGAGACCATGCATCTTCTTGACTTTCTGAATTAAGAGGCAAAATGAGACTTTCTGAACTAAACCGAGAGCAACAGGTAGAACTGAGGAAGTATGACTCTAACCTATCTTTCTGTGAAGTCATGTGGCACTTACTAGTATTTTAAAATTACTTCCAAATACAATTACCTGAATTTTCTATTCATGGAAACCCTGTTACAAGCCATGCACTGTGCACCTTTCTCCTACACTTCAAAATCCTAAACAATGGCTATTTCTTCCCTTACTTTACAGATTAAAAAAACTGAGGCTAATGGGAATTTAAATCACATGTCCAGGGTTAGAAAGTCTAGCCAGTCTATGTAGTTTGTCTTATTCTTTCTTTTCCCTCCTCCATTCTGAGTTACCTGTAGAAGGTGAAGCCTTGCCACAGTGAAGCTCCTGTTTCCAAGTCAGGAAAATTGACTTTAAAATGGCATCACCTGCCATGGGACATGAGGAGCAAGATCTATAAGCCTGTCCGGAGTCAAGGGATGATGGGAAAGCAGTCCCATGGGGCAGGGACTGGCCCACTGCCTCAAAGCTATGCTGCAACAAGAAGGTCCCATCCCAGGGCAGAATACAGGGCTCCACTCTGCCAAGAGAGGCACTGTGCTGCCTCCATACCTTCAGATATTCAGCTTGTCCTGCATTCTTCTCACCACTGTCATTTCTATCCTCTTAGAGTCATATCCCTGGACCTTTCCAGATTGTCCTCATGGTCCCTACAATGGCAGCCAAAGGCTGCAGCCCCAGGTCATGCACCCACACTGATTCCAGTGGGTTGGTGAGATCAGAGGTGAGGGTCAGGGTCTGAAGTCTCACTTAAAGCCTGGGTTCAATACTCTGAGCTGACAGTCATCTGCTTTAAGCCTCAGCTTTAAACTGACCATTAATAGTATCTCTTCTACGAACCACTGATTTGTTATGTACATATGAGAGTACTGTATGAAGGAATCATCCAGGAGGTAAGGAAGTTGGCCCAGATGGGTTTTATTTCATGGTGGTTAAAAGGAATGAGCAGAAAGTGGTGAAGTCACAGAGGGAGCGAGAAAGAACCGGAAGAAAAACTAATTACACAAGGCTGTGTTTCAGAATATCAGGGTTTCCATTTTATGACCACACACCAGTTCACAAGTCTTACAACGGTATATGGAAGTCAACTTCTCAACAGAAAACAATTCTGTCTATTTCTTCCAATTAAAATTAGAATTTTACTTCCAGTTTATAAGTGTAACAAGAGCCAAATCTGCTCAGGTAAAATTATGTAGATGGTTGTGTTATAATTTCAAACAAAAGGGAAATCTTATTTAAGAACAAAGAATCTTTTATTTTTAATATTGTTAAAGTTAAATTGGGAGTAATAAATTACCTATGCTCTATGGATGTTTTAGGACAAAATCATAAGCTATAATACAGCTTATGATTAGGATGTTTTAGGACAAAATCATAAGCTATAATACAGCATGAAATGCAAAATAAGAAATCATTATCTGCAGTAGGACTCCCTGTGACATTCATCTGTAACACAGGCCTGTAACAGATGGTCAACAAGACAGTCTGAAGGGAATTACAATATGCTAATCAAATGCCATTTTGCATGATCTCCTCACAAGTACTTCATATTTGCTAACTCTGACAGAACATCCTACACTCCCTAAAGGTATCATGGCAAGCATTTGGCACAATTAAGTGTTATTAAGATTATTGCCACCTTATCACCTGCTTGGGGATGACCAGAAGGACTTAGCCTTTTGGTATTCTCAGAAATTTAGGTTGAAGGTTAAACTTCAGACCTCAGCATTTATTCATGGTAGCTATTGAAATCACCACAAACTACAGGCATACCTATTTTAAAGAGTACTCACAAACTTACATCATCTGTGTCTGTTTTCTAAGTTCAGCTTTCTCCACGCGAAGCAGAGCTCTGCTGCCCTTGAGACCCACTGTGGCATGGCTCCAACTGGTAGCCAGAGCTATAGCTGGGGGTTATCTCTGCCATCTAGCAGGTGGGCCCTTGCTTCCTTGCAAAGTCCTTTAAAGGGACATTTGGGCTTTTGCTGGTGGACATCAAGGTCACAGTCCTTAAACTAGTACCCGGGCTAGGAAACCTGTTGCCATCTCCCTGCGTGTGGTCCCTGACCTCCATGCGTGTTTTCCACATGAGCTATGAACCACAGAGTCTGTAAATTCTGAAGACACCCTGAAGCTTTCTCACTGGGCTTGTGTCAGACAGCCATGATGCGATAGCAGCCCAAGGACGGGGCTGAGGGCACTCGTGTGGGTGGGTACCCATGGGTGCTCGTGCCCAATCCGGGTGGCTTGTGGGACTTCAGCTGCCACTTGAGTCAATAATGGAACTGAGTTGAGTTTCATTGAGAACACCTGGTTACAAGATATGTGCTGGACCTAGCATTCTAGTCTACATTAGCATTCTAGACTGACATTTCATTTTTTTTCTTTTCTCTCTACTCTTTTATTAGCACTTTTTTCAGTAGATAATAGTCATATTTGTCATGGGAAGTTTTCTTGTATACACGGTGTCACTTTAAAATAAAAATTAACGTTAAAAACAGAATAGGTGTAAAGTGGTCAGACAGAAAATTGTCCTGCCCATCCTTGCTTCACATAAAGGTGGCTGCCACGTTAGTGGAAGGTTGTTTTTAAATCAGTAATTTAACTTTAGACTTCTTAATCAGTTCTTAAATATCCTCAAGTCTTAAATTGTGTGGGGGACAGGTCCAACCTAGAAACACAAGAAAAACTTCTTGGACTAAAATCTCTAGAGGCATGAAGGGCCGATTTTTATGCTAGCTAATGAAAATAACAGTGCAACTTTTAAAAATTATTTTCAAGCAACAAGGGTACAATTATGTTTGGAGCTCACTGTGGGACAATAAGAACAAATGAAACATATTCTTGTTATAGTGATTCTTTCTTTGCTAAATGCTGAGCAAAATACCCTGCTCTGGAAACTACTGCTCCTCAGGGAGCCCTAACCATGTCACCTGGTTACCTGTGGTACAGAAGCCCCCGGAGAGTTTTGACTCCTGAGAGGCTTCGTTAGTTCCAGTACAAGCGAAAAGGGTTTCGAGCAAAGAGGCGCTATTCCTGGAGGAGCGCTCCTTCTAAAATGTCAACAACTAAGCAGTTAGTGAGGATGCCCAACAAAACAAATGACCCCTGAAAGAAGGGGAACCTGGCTGGGGAGACAGAAAGTTAAGGGCCACCTTGAGGTGGTCAACGAAGTGAACTCTGTTGGATGAATTTAGAATCACATGTTTAAAGCCATCTGAGATGACCCTTCCCTCAAGAGTTGGTGATCATTATTTTAGTGACACGCAAGTAGCTAGGAGTGGAGGTGCATGCCTGTTATCCCAGGACCCTACATGCTGAGATAGAAGGATCTCGGTGAGTGTGAGGCCAGCCCGCCAGGGAAACCTGTCTCAAAACACACAAATAAATAGATAAATAAATAGCCAGCTGACACCACCATGATGAAGTCATTTTCACAAATTCTACCATACTGTGCTTTTGTTAACTGAGGTTCCAGGTTTCCAAGCTGGCAGACCCCAGGGCATCACTTTGGGAAGTCGTGGGATCCTGCCTAATGCGTTTACAGAGTAGCAGTGTCCGAAGGGAGCACAGCTAAGGCTGTCCCAGTCCTAAGCAGACAGGATTCCCCATCAGAAAGCACCTCCTTTTCCTAGATTTGACTGACCTTGGCAGATACAAAAGTTACATTTCTTATTATACAGGTCTTGCTTTATCTTGGTCCTAACCATCCAGCAGAAAAATTTAAAAACGAGATATAAAAAGTAAAGCCATATTAATATGCTGAGCTGTAAAAGGCTCAAGTCAACAATTTGTGACATTGCCAATCCTACCGATAGCCCACGACTATTACGCATTGCTGGACTATATTGGATTATTTTGCTGAATTCACGCACCTACAATATTTAAATGACAATGGAATACCTACCTCTTACAAAACTAAACAAAAAAGGGGATACAAATGAAGGACTGTTTTGTATCTGTATATTCAAAATAGGATAAATATATAGCTACTTGCTCTTAATTCAATGAGAAGAAAGATTTGTACTAATAGGGTTTGGACAGGATATCATGTCTGAATCTTGTACTATGAATAACCACTAAGAAGACAACAATATGCAATGCATTAATTATTGAAAATGTCCTACTAATTGGCTTTGAAACTGTCTCATTGCTATTTGTTTCTCAATAAAATTAATAAAAATGAAAGCAAGCAAGCACCTCCTGGGCGGGGAAGGCCGCTGGGGGCCCAGTACCGGGCCATCATCTCAGGAGTTCCACTTAATCCTGCTACAGGCGAGCCAGGTACGACCCCCTGCGCTGCATCAAAGTGAAATTGATTCTACAAACACCAAAAGGTCCAGACCGGGTGCAGAGAGCCAGGAGACTCGGAACTTCCCACTGTTCCCGGCCACTCTCGCCCTTCCAGACCCCCAGCTCCAAGGACACCGGGAAATTGTAGCCCCACGCCCAGGCGGTGGTTACCGTGCACCAGGCGCCACAGCCTGAGCTGCAGTCCCCGCTGCTCCTCGGCTCCCGCGCCGGCTGCTGCAGCGCAGTCCAGGGACACAATCTGCGCGGAGACCCGGGAGTTGCTGCCGCCGCTGCTCGCTATTAATACTTGGAGCGCAGCTGACCCAGGGCCGGGATCCCTCCGCCCCAGCGGGAAGGGCGCAGGGGTTGGGCCGTTTATCTGCGGAGGGCAGGCAGGGAGTACTTCCACCAACCCTTCCAGCCCAGTGCCTGGGCCAGGAGGCCCCGAATCAACACCTTGCTGTTAACTTCCGTGCAGCGCTGATTTAGCGGAGGAGTTCCAGCCAAATGCGAGGATGCTTCTGCCGGCCACCAGCCTCACGACCTATTTTGGGTCCGCTGCTGCGAACAGCATCTGCTACCCCATTCATCCAGTCCTGCCCTGACATTTAAGAGGTGTGCAAGTGAATCCCTTTTCCTGATCCGATTTCAGCCTTCTGCTTCTGCAAAATTCTAAGTTTAGAGAAGAGAAGGGGTCAGCCTGCTGATTAGCAAAAGGAGATACTAACTGGAAAGGAACAACTTTTATATGGTCTCAGGTTAATGTCTTCTACACGCTGTATTTGGTCCTCCACACTCCTAGAGTTTTAATTTCAGTCGCGTTCTTTCTTTAAATTTCAAATTGTTCAGTAAGAATTGTTTTGTCATTCCTCCAGGCGCTTTCTGCTTAATGTCCCTTCAGAGCTGAGACTGCTTATATGGTAGGAGAGATTGGTTAACACATTTTTAAGCACGTTTATGAAAACTACATAATGGAACTGCATGTAAAATCCAGGTCCTGGATCCCACCAAGAGTAAAAACATGCTTTCCTTGAGCACAGGTCCTGGTTTCGTTCATTAGTTACTTCCTCCAGCAAACAAAATTACAATCCACAACTGTGAAAACAGAAAAATTATTTCCAACATACCTACCACCAAAACTATTAAAAACATTAAAATTAAATTGTAGGAAGATTCTATAAGTTTCTTCTTATTTGTAATAAGCTTTACTAGGTAAAGGACTGGAGTCTAGTGATGAGAAGAATATCATTATGAATTTTAGAAATTAAACTTTGGGTATTCCGTTAACAATGACTGGGAGAGAATACAATCTGGAAAATTTTCACAATTGCTTTCAAGAGCATTGTGAGAAATAACCTCCATTCCACTTGGCATGGTGCCCAGGGCCAGCTGCTGTTAGCTTGCACACCTTTGGGTGTGAGACATGTGGGACCTGCTGAGACCAGGTCGGATTACAGAAATAACAATTGAAAAAGGCAGGCAAAGACGGCTCTCGCCTCCAAACCCCACCCCCCATCTCAAAGCAGAGATTGTACCATTCAAGTTTGTCTTTCAGTACTAGTATGCAAACCTAGGGCATTTTCAATGAACTAAACCCAGCTTGTGTTTTGATAAACAGAGGCTAAGTCTTTAAGTTAACTATGCTGTGCTCCAATTTGCAATTCTCCTGTCTCAGCCTCCTGGAGTGCTGGGATTAGAGGCAGGCACCATCATTCCCGACTTTGAAATCTCTTAGATTCCTAACCAGAACCTGGCCTATGAAGTCACCCCTTGCTAGCTTCTTTCAAAGCTCATACTAATTTGTATAACAAAAATATTTTTTTCTTCAACTACTATATACTTCCCCTGTGCCAGACACTACACATCTGAAGAAAACTCCACCCTCAGAGTACCTTAATGTCATTGACAGAGACAGACTTAGAATGAACTAACTAGTCTTCTATGTTTTATGTTCCGTGAAAAACAAAAGAAATTGGGAACCATAGCTGGGCTAATGGCTCATTCTACCTGGGGAAGTAAGAAATTCTTCCAATCAGAAGTGGTCATTTTAAAACACAAGAATCACCACCAATCATATTTGCTACCTCCCTCGTACTTTTCATGCATTCCCTCTTATAAACTTTATTAAAACAGTAGTTATTTTTGTCCCAATTTTACAAGTGAATAAACTGAAGACCAAATTAAAGAATTTGTCCCAGAGCATAGAAGTGACGAGTTTCTGAACTCTGATTGGAATGGTGATCTCTGAAATTATAAAACCTGTGCCTTATCTATACACTGGACTGCACTGATTAGTGAAGAGATTTTCCTAATCTTTGTGGTAAATAATTTTGATCAGACCTTTCAAAATCATGTCCCCTTGAAATATACAAAGACAGGCCAGTTGTTACAGAACCTGGGCTACGTTCAGGCAGTATGGTTTCTTTACTGAGTAGCTTCTATGTGTAGCAAAATAGGATATGCAATGAACCTCTGAGAAGATTCACACCAGGCTCTCGTGAGAACATTCATTAACTCATAACTCCCTTCAATATGTTTGAACAACTTACTATATTGTACACACTTTTTCTGTAAGTTGATTTTATCCCAATCACAGATCTCCTTATAATGCTTTTAAAGCTTAGGAATTCATGTTTAGAGAAGAGGAAGTGATGGTTGTTCCATGCAGAGTTGACTATTGGACCAGTTTGTTTGAAGTTGAGAAACACACCTTCTCCTGAAACAGGCAGGAAAAACAAAAATAAAACAGCCTACGCTTGTATCTCATTGAGAACATTTCACCCATTCTCACTTACCAAGAAGCTCCACAGATTCTGAAAGTGATGCTGGCCTGCTTGACTCAGACATCAAAAGGTATGGTTAAGAATCCAGCTCTTGGTGCCAAAAACTGTGTACACATCCTGACCCATGCAGCCAGAGTTAACTCAGCACTCAGTCCATTCAGTGCCACCAGTGGATGAGCAATTTAGGTGTTCAAAGATTCCCTATCTGCAAAATAGGATTGATAATACAAACCTCATGGTAATTTTGTTAGATGAGCTATGTATTTTTGTTGTTGCTGTTTTTTGGATGGCTGGGAAGCCCTCACGGCAGATCTGGCAAGGCTTGAGGATCTTGGGATCAAACCATAACTCCTGAATCTGACTGCTTTGTTTAACTAGTCACTTAAACAACTGAGCTAATAGGCAGGCACCTTGATGAGCTATGTATTGATAAAGAAGTGATTTTAGTTGATAGTAGTTTAGCACAGATCTACATTAACAGTGATTTACAGAATTTAAGCTTTTCCTCATTCAAAAAGCACTTTGGAGATTGATGGTCTAGGATTGGTGTTTCAGATAGACATTTTTTCCCCAAGCATCTTTAATACACCCTTCAAGTCAGAAAAGTTTTTCATGATCACAAGATGGTTGCCAGAACTGCAGATAGATTTGTGTCCATCTTCCAAACAAATAAAGAATAAAAGGAGAGGACAAAATTAGCTTTGGCAGCTAAATATGACCCCTTTACATAAGTCTCCAGGGAACAACAACCATTTCAAGTTCAACAAAACAACTCCTCCTTATACATGGGAGGCTGGGAAATGGGTGTGAAAATACATGTGACTTAAGGCAAGCATGTCCTGCAAAAGAAGAAGAGTGGTAGGCGTGAGCGGCCACCCCCATATTAGAAGCACATTTGGCTCAGAGTCTGGCACAGGGTGAGCAGTCAGAAACTATGTCCATGTTAGAGCATCAAGCTGTTCCCAACAAACAGCTGATAATAGGGCTATATGTGGATTGGGTTAGGGACATGTCCAGGAGGGGACATGAGTGGAAAAGTTAAGTCAGGCAAGTTATTTTTAGAGAAAAAAAATCATTTATTTCATTCTAAGCCCAAACCATCAGGAAGCATTATTTGGACTATCATTGGGATTTTTTGATGCTGAAAACTGAGAAGAAAGAAGTATAACTTACATATTTCACAAAAGAGCCCCATGACAGGAGAAAGACTACAACCATTTACAGAACTGGGGGAGTGAGAGATAATGTAAAGAGAATCCTTTATTATTTACAAGCAACCTAAGTCACATATGGCTTTTCTAAGAATTTTTGCATGCAATTTATTAAAATGTTATCAAGGTCATTCAGATTTAATTGGAGGTTTAAAGGTTGGAAGATCAGACTTGGGCATCAGGCAAGGACCAAATCAGCTCTGGAAGTTTGAAAAGGTGGCACACAGGAAGCAGTGGTACGGAAATCTGGCCAAAGGTGCTTCCACCCCTTACTGAACCCAAAAGAATACCACAGGCAAACCCTACCTCATGTCCCCAGGGAGAATCCAGGGTTTGCACAATGTGACTAGGTTGGTCATGTGTGTGGCTGATGGGCTGTCTGGAGCCACAGGTGGAGATTCAGTTGCCACCAGCTCTCCCAGGTGAAGTGTACCCACTATTGACATACGAGGAGGGAGCCCACATGCAGACATAAGAAGAGAGGAAGATATACAGCAAACCTCTCTCCAATCAAAAAGATGGATTCTTTTTCTCAGGGTTCTAGTTATCCAAGCTATTTGAGCTTGAGCACTTATGTGGTCTCTACCTAAGAAACAATACCTACTGCTCCTAGTTGCTTAATTTAAAGTTAGGCATTATTCTCCAAACACATAGTTAGGAAGCAGTAGAGCTCTAACTGATCTCAGGCCCATGAATTTCGAGAGTTCTTCCTTCTTCAGTAGGTGACAGAATTTTCCTCTTTTCTCAGAACTCACACACACACACACACACACACACACACACACACACACACACACACAGACACACCCGCACACAGGCACACACATTTGCCTCACAGACTAAGGGATTCAGGGAATGACATGGATATTAAAAGCCACTTAACATTCACCATGTCTCTGATAGCTAGCAGAAAACGTACACAATTGATGCTTGTCTGGTGATCAAGAATTTATTGAAAATTTTTTTTATTCAGCTTTGTTGATGTGACAGGCACTGAGCCAAATATGTCATCAGAATAAGACATCATCGCTCCACTGGTCCCTAAGAAAATACTCTCTAGCAGGGGAGAGAGAGATGCAAATTGTTAAATCACAACTTCTTGTATTAGAGGCTATGGTAGAGGGATGCACAGAATTACGTAAAAAAGTAGTTCTGAGCAGGCAGTCACTCATTGTGAGAAAAGGCTTAGTTTGTGCTCAGTGACAAATAATCCTCAATCCAAGATTTATTGCATAGATGTTGTAATTCATATCTGTTGTATTCTTTGCCCATTGAGGACCTAAGATGATTCTTTCTGGATCACCAACAGGTCCAGTTAAGAAATGGAATAAAACAGCAGGGCAAGCCTCCCGGCACACTGTCCAGGAAAGACATTCATTTGTGTTTATACTTCATTAAGTAAAGCAGGTCACATGGTCAAACCTAACACAAATAGGGCAGAAAAGTAAAATCTTTCCTTGGGGAGGAAAGGTAAATATTTGTAAATAATAGTATAGTCTCACAACAAGCCATCAGAGAGAGGATGGCAATAAAGGCTTCTGCACAAAGGAGAACTGTGAAGAGATCTGAAGAAGTGGGCTTTGGAATCTCCTTGGGATTGAAACCTGTCTCTAGCCTTCATAGATCATGGGAAAGTTACCAAAACTATACTAGGCCTCTGCTTCCTCAATAGTGAGTGGAAAAAATAATAGCATCCTCATGAGGAGACTACAGAAGGTAAATGGAACAAATATTTAGCACTGTGTGAGTAGAAAAGAATGTTAGCAATTAGTAGAATAAAAAAGTATCATTTGGGCTGAGTTTTGAAAAACCAAATGGACTTGTTATGTTGATGGGGTTAGTAATTTATAGACAGAGACATGGACAAAGTATTGTTAGTTAGCTCCAAAGCAATATTTGGTCACTATTTTTAAGAATAGCTTTGGGCAGCTAGGAAAGAATTTTAATTTGAATGGCCTGAGATCCACTGGAAGAATTGGTGGAGCACACTGCTAGGATGGTTCTGGGTAGGTCACATGGACATGGACTCAGTCTATACTGGGCCCTTCTTCCTTTCCCCCTGGGCTGTTCCTATGTTCTATGTCCTGGTTGTCTTTGCTCTACCACTCCCTTCTATCATGATGTCTCTGCTGTGGAGTAGGCTGACCAGGGTCTGAACCTGTGAGCAAGTTAAAGCTGTCCTTCTTTAAGTTTGGGTGTTGAGCACTATGTCTCAGTGAAGAGAAAGTAACTAACAGGGATCAGATGGGAGATGTGAGTAGGTAGAAATGGGATGGAGAAGGGAGCCAGGGCTGGGTCTTAAAGGACTTGCAGGCTGTGTTCAGAAGTTTAGCCTTCTCTGGTAGGCAACAAAGTCCCACTGAAGAGGCAGGTGGGATTATGGTGGAAAATGAACAAAGAGAGAGGAGGAGCTGCTGTAAGACCTGGACTCCAGTCATTATAGAAAGAGGGCAAATACTGCCAACTAGCAGGGAGAATGAAAACTGAGGGACAGAAACTGAAAATGGGTGTGCAAAGGTGGGTAAGAGTGAAGTGTGAACAGTCTTCTGCACATTCCACTGCCAGAGCCAAGAACAGCATGAGGCATGGAACAAAAAGATGGTAAGCAAACACCCATGGGACACCTGTGGTAACTGAATTCAGAAATCCTGGAAGGATGACTAATGGGCAACTCTCCACTCTGCTTTCAATGTTTGAAATTATTGGGGTCACCCAAGGCCCTTCCTGAATATAGGATTCCTAGCAACCTCCTACCTCGTGTCCTTTTTAAAAGGAACTATTGGTGAGTGGTGAGAAATCAATGGTTAATTTGGCAAATGCTACTAAATTGATTAAAATATTACAAGTTAAAAAGGATACGGATGGAGCCGGAGAGATAGCCCAGTGGACTAAGTGCCTGCTTTGATCCTAGCACCACATGCCATGCTGGCTCCACTCCCGGGCACACTGAGCAGGCCACCAAGACCAACCAGAAGAAGCACATGTCTGCAATCCCATGAGGGAAGCTGTAATCTCAGCTGGGGAGGCTGAACACAAGGGAATCACTACAAGTCTGAGCTGTGTAGTGAGAAGCTGTACCAAATACATACCAAAAAAAAAAGGACAAGATGCTTGTGTGTCGTTGAGCTGCATCATGCTGCCTGAAGTACACTGGGCAACATTCCTCAGTGCTGTCTGAAGAAATTCCTGTAGATTCATATTCACATTCTAGAGTACTTGCAGTACAGTGAAGTGTCATTTAAAGAAAATAATTACCTATGTTAATCATAAGACACAAATCTTTCTGGAAATTTTCACTATTAAAACTGTGCCTCAGAGCTGGTCACAAAGCCATAGCACAACCTTGAGGATGTTACTTCTTCAGTGTGTTCTGTAAACTGGTGCTGGTCCGAGAAGTGTTCATAATCATTCACAAACGATAAGGACACAGGAGCCAGGGAGATGGCTTAGTGGAATAAGTGCATTTTTGGCAAACAAGGGCCTGAGTTCAATCCTCAATTCTGGAAAACAAAAATAGATAAGGACATAACCTGAGGGCAATCATTTACACACCTTTAGAGGAAGGACTGGTATAGCTGACATCTTGGACCTGAGGACTGTTGTGTGGCCATCCTGTTCACTGCAGATGCAGAGCAACAGCCCTGCCATCTACCCACTTGTTGCCAATATCTTCCTCCTCCCAGTTTTGACAATCCAAACTCCTCCCAGTTGGCAGTCAGACATTGCCAAATGTTAACATGAGAGAAAATGCTCTCAACCAATAATCACTGCTTTATAACAATTTGACAAAATAATTTTGCATCTATTAAATCCTAATATACAAAAATGAAATTGGGGCTTGTTTTCATCTGTGTTTTTATTTTTTTCTAAAACTTTGTTATAATAATCTCTATTATTAATTTGTATTAGACTAAAATGGACAATCCCTTCCCCCATATAGCTCCACACAACGTGATACAAAAGAGCACTGTCAAAGAAGTGATCTTCAGAAGAAAGTTTCCAACACTAAGCTATATCCATCGTCCCAAACATGACCCATGACCCAAAATTATAAGGTGACATTTTCAAAAGCTATCCTGCCTTTGCTTTTTATGCTTTGGTTTATGTGCACAGATAGAAGAGTCCCTAGCACTCTCATCATTGCCAACAAGAAAGAAAGGCAGAACTATGTTATCTTTCTTGTGTGAGAGAATGTGTTTCCCAGGACACATGGAAATTTGCCAAGTAAAGGGTGGGACAATGCAAACTCAAGCCCTATAAATTTTTTATAATAGTAATTCCTAGATCAAAAATCACAAACTGGCTGCGCACAGGTTCAATTTGGTCTACAGACAGATTTTACATGGCTCCTACATTGATTTTTAAACAATTACTGAACCATTTCTCCTAAAAGTCTTGATTCCCAGCTTCTCCTGCAAAGTCAAAACACTCTGGTGACACTAGGTCCATATAGTCTCATGGTGTCAGTCAGTTGAAATCTAAAAGCAGCCACTGACCTCAGCTGTCTTTTGCTGCCCCCTGACGAAGCCCATGTTGGTCTAGGTAGGGATGTGAGCTAGCAAAGCAGATACAGTAAGTTGCCTGGATGGCTGGAGGACCAGAGAGGACAGAGGATTGGGCCACTGAAGGTAGAACAAGGTGGGGCCAGGAATGCACTAATCCTGAGGAGAGCAGGTCAGAGGCTCAAATGTTTGAACTAGACAGTTTGAATTCTTGGCCTTAGGTAGGTGAGATTCAGCTGGGGATAGCAATATGGGATGGGTACAGATTGTCTGGAACTCTGTGCATGGATATAGATTGTCTGGAACCTGTCTTCCTGATTCCATTAATGATCATTGTCTCAATTACTCTTCTCTCACTGCTGGGACAAATATATGACACCCAAAATGATGGAAGGAAAGGTTTACTTAGCTCATAGTTAACGGAGGTATCAGTTCATACTCGGCTGCCTCTAAGGCAGACTGTCACATGGCAGAGAGGAGCAGTTCACAGTGGTGGCAAAGAACAAGAGCAAATGACAGGAGTAGCAGCAACAATGACAACAGAGAGGAAATCTGTCTTTCTTAAGTTGCATTCACACTATACCCATTCTACTCACACCTGTAATCCCAGCAGTACTAAGATCCATAATTCCATTGGATCATGAGTTAATCAGAAACTCTAGAAGTTCCCGCCCCATAATTTACATGAGGCTTTGAGGGAAAACCATAGCAATCATCAATCCATAGGACCTGTCACCTAGACAACAGTGATCCTCCTAAACTGGCGTGTGGGAACTTCTCTCCAATTATTTGGCCTTGTAGTTCTTAAAGAGCCCCCCACATTCCACTGCTAGAAAACATCTAACCAACCTGGCAGTGAGCTCTCAGAGCAAACTACATGGACTTTGGGAAGATAAGTGGCTGTGATACTGGTTGCACTCTGAGTGCCAGGGAGAAGTTGCCATCTACGGGCAAAACAGTATCCACTGTGTGCAGCTCCGATGCCCCAGAGACATTTCATAGAGGGGATTAAGACAGCTATGTAAAAAGATAATTAGGGAAAACTGGGCAGGCACTATTTCAGAGGCTCAACCAAATCATGGAGCTACCAGAGCATGGGTAACATAATCTCGACTTGGGGGAATTGGTGTGTCCTGGAAGAGAGGGCATCTGATCTGGGCTCAGCTGAGGTGAAGTTTACTAGGTGAGGAAAATGTTTCAAAAGAAATTTGAGCCAAAGGAATCAGCCCATGCAAGTGGAGAGGGTTGGAGGCTCACTGAAATAAGCAGCAATTTAGCACATCAAGAACACAGAGTGAATGAGTGCAGTGGCAGGAACCTGCGAGAGCCCTTGGGATCAAGTTGTGTCTTCAGGTCAGACTGGCCTGACGTGGGCTTTGAGGTAGAATGTAGGCTCAAAAATGACGATATTGTCAACTTTCATTCTTTGGAGATGAAATCTCGTGGAAAGTTGGAGGCAAAGAAAGCTGGAAAAACTGAAACCAGACAGGCCTGTTTTGAGCCTGTGGCCTAAACTGAACTAAGGCCAAACCTGAACAAATGTCCTAAGACATTAGGGAGGCATTTTCAATTCACATGACATGTGGGAGAGGAGGAAGATTGAGAGGCTGGGGATGAGTTCATTTTCTCACTAGGGAGCCTGGGTAGATAACAGAAGTGTTAATAGAAATTTAAAAATAAAGAGTGAAAAGCACATTTGAATAGATATGTAAATAATGAGTTGTTTGGGACAAGTTTAAAACAATGGTGGGAACTTCAAGTAGATTTGTCCAAAATAAGTTACTAGTGTGTCATGTAGCAAGAGTATAAGAAAGCAAAATAGGACATGGGCTTCATAAGTCACTGATAAAGGGCTGGAGATGTTGCTTAGTGGTAGAGGTCTTGCCTTGCATGCCCAAGACCTTGAATTCAATCCCCAGCAACACACACACACACACACACACACACACACACACACACACACTAACTAATGCAACCAAATGAAAGGTTGAAATCACCAGAAAAAGAAAAGCAGGACCCAGGCTAGGAAACACTTGAATTTAAAGAGAAACACAAGAGTAGGCCTGAGATATAGCTCATTAGCATAACTGCCTGCCTGACAAATGCAAGGTCCAGAGTTCAATTCCCAGTACAAAAAAAAAAAGAAAAAAGAAAGACAGAAAAGAAAAGAAAAAGAAGAAAGAAAAACACCTAAAGACAAACACATGAGAAAATCCAGTACTAAGAGAAAGAAGAAGGACAACTGGATAAACAAAAAAGGGAAGGAGAGACCAGAACAACAGAAGCCAATGGAAAAGGTAGTTACAAAAAGTGGTTAACGATATATTCTGCAGAGGCTCCCCACAAAAATATCCATGGGATTTTATAATGAGGGGTCTACTAGAACCACCTTAGCTAGAGCCTCATCCCAATGGAGGTAGTGACCAAAAACTGGAATTTAAGGGGTTGAAGAGTAAACTCAGTGTCTGTGGAGAGATTCTGAAGGTCAACAATTAATTTGAAGAGCTAGATATTAAATCTAAAATAAGAGTAGGGCTAACGTTTCAAAGTAGGCCATGATTACAGTATTCTGGCTTTGTCCTTGTTTTTAGACTGGGAGTATACTCAGTGTATTCCGAGGAAGAGGGAAGAGCTCAGTGGAAAACGAGAGGCCAAAACTTTAGGGAAGAGAGAATTCTGGATCCTGTTCTATGTGGAGCTATCTCTTGTATGGGAGTAAAGGAAAGACCATAGCCCATTTTTTAGAGGAATGATGGAAGGGAAATTGACTTCAAGTGCTGTCTCATGAGAAAAATAGTATTTCCCAAGTTGTGGTCATGGGGAGCAGGCGAGCGCCCACGTGCATGCTTTCCTCATCCCAACAGACTCCTGAGGGCCTCCCAGGACCAGCCAGAGAAGTTCTGGGAGGCAGGCTGCCTGGCCTGCACTGTAAACCAGTACCCCAGGGGCCACCAGGTATGGATCTGCATGGAATGATAGTGCAAAGACTGACTTCTGAATCCAAGTTCCCTGCATTAAACTCTCATCTCTGGTGCTAAACAGATATATGATCTTGGGAAATTCATTCAATCTCTCAGTGTCTCAGTTTCTCCCTCTGATGAAATGGAGATGGTGTTACCTGTCTCAAAAGGATATTCTTTTTGTTTTTTTTTTTTTATTTTGGTACTGGGGATTGAACTCAGGACCTTGCACTTTCCAGGCAGGCACTTAATCACTGAGCTATCTGTAGGCTCTAAAGGGTATTGATGTGGGGTAAATGAATGAAAATGTTGAAGATACAACTGCATCAAGCACATAATAAATACATAATAAATGTGAACACATTTTTATTCTATGTTTTTTGTCATTGTGGTCCTCACTTTGTAGTACCCATGAACCACTTGGAGGAGATTTATTACCATTTGTGAGCCCACTGATGAAAATCCAAAGATGCTGGGCAAGGGAGATAGCTCAGTAGAATAAATGCTTGCCTGGCAAGCACAGGATACTGAGTTCAATACCAAGTACTGAAAAAAAAAAGACAATCCAAAGATGCTGATAGAGTTGGTCTAAGGCAGAGCCTCAAAATGTATTTATTTATAAAAGAAAAAAACAGAATTTCAAAGTAAGGTAATAAGACACTAACAGTAATTCATACACTGCATATTGTTATATTCAGAGTAGTTACTCAGGGTATAAAATAGAATTAAGGTTTAATCCCTCAGGTCATCTGTGCCCATACTCCCATCTCTTCCTTGACCCATGGCCCTGAGACCTCTTGAGGTCCCCATCAGAGTGCACAATGAGGAAAGAAAGGATGCCCATTGAGTCAGTAGAAAGATCTTTCAAAACTTTTGCTTTTAAGACTCCTTGTCTCTTGTTTTCATTTATTACCTTTAAAAAAAACCAAACATTTACTTGAGAGAGAGTATGGCAGTGATTGATATTACATTAGAAGCAGTACACATTTAGAAGACCAGAATGACAGGCATCCCAAGCATGGCCCTAGTATTACACATTGCTATCCTCAGTGCAGTTGCTTAGTTCACAGGTATCAGTATATATAGTTAGTCAGGGTGAGAATCCTACCAATTAACTGCTAGTTTAAAAAACCTGATGGAGATTCTCAGAACTATTGCCTTAACCATCTTGTGTATATAAATGTATGGTTTTGCCCCTGCCATGGTTCCTAGCTTTTCTCCTTGCCCTCTCTTCATTGTTTAATCCTTAACTTCTTGCTCTCCATTTAGTTGTGTTATACCTTTCTATTTTTATTCCTTCTTCTGAGTTCTTATACTAGGGAGACTATATGATATTTACACATGTGGGTCTGGTTTATTTCACTTATGAGTATATCTTCAAGTGGCATCCACAGTGCTATGGAACATAGTAATATCCAGCAAGTGTTCAGAGAGGCTGCCCAGCTGGTCCCGCACAGTGAATGAAAGAGCTTCTCTTAGAAGGGAACTGAGTTTAATTAAAGTCTAACATCAATCAATTTTGTAAAATTCAGGGTCCTTGGTACAATTTGTGTCAGTACATGCTATATGTTGATTCCTCTTTTTAAAAATCCTATTTCCAATCATTCTTTTCAAACCACCTTGCCCTTCATGGTCAGGCAGCGCTTTTTATTTCACCCTTCTTTGTTCATTTTTTCATTTCTTCCCATCCCTTCCCCTGTGCCCTCTCTGTTCCCTTTTTCCTTTTCAAGAGTTTCTTCTTACTGTACAGTATCTATTTTGCACTTGTTCTCTTATATACATACTCATTTTCTCACTCCAGAGATACACAGTTTTATTTGCATATGTATACCTCATTTATTTCACTAATCATTATGGTCTCAAGGTGATATACCAATAAATGTCTCAATTTTACCTTTCTTAAAAAAAAAAGATACCTTGACTCTGAAGATGGTTTCACCCAAATTAGCAAATTAGTTATTTGTTTGCCTTAATTGTTACTGCCACTTTATCAGGAGAGGGGGAGTAATTTGGAAATAGATACACATGTGTCGGTAACTAAACTTTGGAGACATGCAGCAGTTTTGAAAACATATTTATAATACAACCTGTTCTGCTTTGTGGAGCAACGAAACTTCAAATGAGCTCAGGAAAACGTGCATTATCCCCTAATGATACTGGTTCTACAATTTCAGCTGGAAGACTTAGCACAAAGAATGACTCTTTCCATAAATAAAAGTAATGGAAAAAATGACTGGAGGTGAAATCAGATTCCTTCTGGCAGCTCTATGCAAAGAAATTAGCTGGACAGAAGGAGCCAGGTGCCCAGCCTCTTGGGAACCACCCAAGTGCATCTCAAATGCTTGATTTTTTTTTTCCTGGAAACTTTTATTTCATGTACTGGTTTTCACTTATAATGTGGTGTGGAGAGGAAAAGCAGTAGCCAGCAGGGTCACTTTCTGTTCTTCCCCAGTCAGAGAAGGTTCTTATTAATGGATCAGAGTTCTTTGTATATTTGATTAAAATATTTGGGCAAAGCTTCTCAAAAGGCTCCTACAACTATTGATCTGAGGGTGCACGTGGGCTATCTAGAGTCCTCACAGAGGTACTTTTGAAAATATTTTGGCCTGAGTAACATTTTTAATAGTTTCTGAATAGTTGCTAATTTTGTTTTGTTTTGTTTTTCTCTTAACATGGAGAATCTTAATCTTTAAGATTTCTAACTTTCATGGTACCCATGGCTGTGATGGGCTGGATCCACACATTCTTGGCATTTACCACCTCATGCATCAGAGTTCTCATCCAAGATGGGTAGATCGTGTTGTACCTCTTTCGCATAGTTGTATAACAAGCAAAGGAGCTGATTTATGTAAACACCTAGAGGCTGGAATTTAATAAGTACCACAGTCTCCACCCAATCTGATTCCTTTTCTGTGAGGTCCACAACTTATGTGGGTTTACATTTGTGAACCTTGCTGCAGAACATGCGAAAGATCATAGACATGGAGCTTCTTGGAAGCTGCGGAGCCTGGAGGGTCCTTAGTGCCTTCCTACCAAGAAGAGAGGTTCCTTTGCACGTAAGATCTGGGGAGGACCAGGACAGTCTGCTGGCAGGTGGTGGTAGTGAAGAGGCCAACGATGTGACACACTATAAATCTCATGCTTTCTTCTTTAAACTACAGCATGCGTTTTCCAGAAGTAGCATCCTTGGAAACCACCAAACCATTTAGAGGTTGTTTAAGAGGAAGTAAATAAAAAGTTTAAAAACAAATGTGCTCCTGAAAAGTCCCCAGTTAAAACAGTCATACGATATTAATATCACTTCGCACCAAGAACTGGCCCATTTTTACTAAGCAGGGTGTTCGCACTGGTCTTTCCAGGGCTGCCTTCCACCTTTCTTCACCTCCCTGGCCCTGGGAGCCCGACCTATGAGAACTCTCATTGCACCTCCCTCCCTCTGGGGCCTAGCTGGATACAGCCAAAGAGAGGCAGTAGTGGGCTCACATAGAGGCAGGAAAGGTGAGCATGAACACAGCTGTGTCTCCCTGTACATGGTCTCAGGCCTGCCAGGAAGACCTTTCCAGGCAGCTACATTTTCTTAGTTGCAGTAGTTAC
>NW_004524635.1:11566632-11570464 GCF_000260255.1 Octodon degus
GGTCCTCCCCTTTACCCCAACACTACAATACACAGGTAGCACTTGGGTTCTTAAACACGTGGAAGAACTTCAATAACATTGAAGGTGAAGGGAAGACTTATGTATGTAGAAGGAAAGAGCAAACTCCTTAGTGAAAGAATACAATTGCTTGTCCATTATGGTAGCCACAGATCATACATAAAGATGACTGTTGAAATCTGGCTGGTCCAAAATGAAATGTGCTGACAGTGTATGATGTGTACTTGATTTCAAAACCTTACTATTAAAATGCAAAATATCTTATTAATAATGTTGTAACTAAAAAATGTTGTAACTATTAATTCAATTATATGTTGACATAAGGTTTTTGCTATGTTGGATTTTAATTTTAATACAATACCATCAATATTTTTAAAGGTAATAGCAAATTAGAAAGAACTGTTCTATGCCATTCTAACTCCTCTGCAATCCTCAGTGCTTTAGTGTCTGTCTCTCTGTCTGTCTGAGAGGTGTAGTTTTGCCATTTAGTTCATATTAGCCTCAAACTTACAACGTTCTTGCCTCAGCTTCCCAAGTGTTGTGATTGTAAGCACACATCACCACACCCTCCTCCTCTTGGTCTCACAGATGAATGAAGAAAGGAGGGTGAACACTTATACTTGCCACTTCACATAGCCAGTTTTCTCTGACAGGACTTGCTTGTGAAACTCTTTTGTAAGCTGAGGCCAGGTGGGAAAGGGGCTCTATGTGGTCTAGCGGTTAACCAGGACCACTTTTCCTTTAAGAAGTGCACGCAAGTCTTTATCATGTTTCATCCACATGGAGAAAAAGTCATGCACTTCTCTCCTTTCATCCTTTTTTTCACCTTTTGAATTTTTTTATTTTAAAGACAATAATAAAAAAACAGTAAAAATGGTACAGAACTCCAAAACAACATGATAGGAAATTAACAGTGTTTGTCTAATTTCATGTTGTTATCTTCAAAGTAGCTGCTCACATTACCAGATATAGGCATGTAAAATTGATCAAACAGTATAAACACTAACTGTTCCTTTCAATGAACCAATAGAAATTATTAGTACAATTATCTTAGCTATCTTGTATTCGTATATACCTTTGTGTAACTTCCATGCTTTACACTGCTATTTTAAGAAGTAACCTTTTAAGAAGCAATGCTCAAATGTTTTAATCAAACCAAACCATTTTAGGATTGTTTAATAAGAAGAAGTAAGTAAAAAGTTCAAGAAGAAATATGCTCATAAAAAGTTCCTAGCTGGAACGGCCATGTATATCAATCCAAATTATTCTACATGTCACCAAGGAGTAAATATCTCATTTTCTTTCATTGCTTTTTTTTTTTTTAGGGGAGGTACACTGGACTTTATTAATGGTGTGCAGTGGCAGCGAGCCAGGGCTCCAAAGGCCCCTCCTGTTCTAGGGGACCTGGGATGGAAGTCGTGAGGGGGAGATTCTCAGTGTTGGGGCTGAGTAGGGCAGTGACTTCTACAGCATGGCCTCTGCATCCCTCTGGTCCCAGTGGCCTGTGGCAGGGGCCCATTTACTCCTTGGAGGCCATGTGGGCCATGAGGTCCACCACCCTGTTGCTGTAGCTGAACTTATTGTCATACCAGGAAATGAGCTTCACAAAGTGGTCATTCTGAGCAATGGTAGAAGGCCTCAAAGGTAGAAGAGTGGGTATCACTGTTGAAGTTGCAAGACACAACCTGGTCCTCGTGTAGCCCAGGATGCCTTTGAGGGACCATCTGACGCCTGCTTCATCACCTTCTTGATGTCGTTGTATTTAGCCACTTTCTCCAGGTGGCAAGTCAGATCCACCACTGACATGTTGGCAGTGGGCACACAGAAGGCCATGCCTGTGAGCTTCCTGTTCAGCTCCAGGTTGACCTTGCCCATGGCCTTGGCAGTGCCAGTGGATGTAAGGATGATGTTCTGGTCAGTCCTGTGGCCATCATGCCACAGTTTCTCAGAAGGGCTGTAAAGTCTTCTGGGTGGCAGTGATGGTGTGGACTGTGTGTGGTCTTGAGTCCCTCCATGATGCCGAAGTTGTTATGGATAATCTTGGCAAGCGAGGCTGAGCAGTTGGTGGCACAGAAAGCATTGCTGACAATCTTGATGGAGTTGTACTTCTTGTGATTCATATCCATCACAAACATGGGGGCATTGGCGGAAGGGTCGGAGATGATGACCCTTTTGACACCTCCCTTCAGGTGAGCCCCGGCCTTCTCCATGGTGGTGAAGGCACCAGTGGACTCTGCCACATACTTTGCGCCATCATCATCCCATTTGATGCTGGTATGATCTCACTCTTGGAAGATGGTGATGGCCTTTCCATTGATGACGAGCCTCCCATTCTCAGCCTTCACAGTGCCATGGAACTTGCCGTGGTGGAATCGTACTGGAACATGTAGACCATGTAGTTGAGGTCAACGAAGGGGTCGTTGATGGCTGCAACATACACCTGGCCAGGGTTAAAGGCAGCCCTGGTGACCAAGTGTCCAATATGGCCAAATCTGTTCCTTCCAACCTTCACCATCTTGTCTAGATCACTGCTAGCTGCACTGGAAGAATGGTTGTTGGTGGGTACGCCGGAGCAGAGAGCCTCTCCTTTTCTTTGAACTCTCTTCCATCCTCTCATGCAATTCACCTAAATATTGCAGACTTTACCTAAAGTAAGGGGAAAAGAGAGATTCCTTTTACGGTAAGACATTGGAGATTTTTCCACTGGTCACATTTCCTGAAAACCTACTGTGTTCACGTTCCTTGAACTCTTTTCTTATCCCTAAATTCTATTCATTTCTTGAGCTACTTATTTATTATGCTATACATTTCAGATCAGGTCTTGGAGTTTCGTGTTCTATTCCTAGAAGAATCTATGAAATATTAGATTCTTTAGGTCTTTACCAAGACCTAAAGAAAGCCATTTCTTCTCAAAACACTCAACTAGAACTTACAAATAGTTGTGTGTCCTTGCTGTGTTTCAATATTGTCATATTTAAAAGTTAAAAAAAAAACCCTAAGTTTATTGTGACTACTAAGTAATACAATACATGGAAAGAGCACAGAACATGGTCTTAGATGTAATAAATCTTTAGTAAGTGGCAACTAGCATTTTAAGTAGGAGGAACTGTGATTTTTGCTGCCAAAATAACCTCAAATTGCATCCCACTAAAGGAAGGACTTTGTGATAGGATAATGCTTCTTCTTGGGAAATCCTGGAGCAGGTTATGAACTGTTCACAAGTCTTCCTCTTTCTCCCATTCCAGTACAATGGCCTGAACTGGAGAAACCCTACTCTACCCCACCATCAGATTGGAAAATGTTTCTTGTGATTGTGTGCCCACAAAATTTTAATTGAAGCCATCTATACAAGGTTTGTAGACTTGCTGTAAAAATAGCCACAAATGTGGTGACTGTCTTAGTTACTTTTCTTTCATTGCTGAAATAAAATACAGGACACTAAAAATGAAAGAAGAAAGGTTTATTTGGCTCACAGTGTGTAGAAGTTTCAGCCCATAATTGGCTGGCACATAGCAGAGGAGCAACAGTCCATGACAGATGAAAATAGCAAAAGCAGTAAGAGAGGAGAGAGACAAGACTGTCCCTTACATTGTGTGCAACCTATTCGCTCTAAGGTGAATGTAGTACTCATATTCTCAATCCTAGCTAAAACTATGCCAAACCAACCAGTAGACTGATTTACTAACCATACACTCTTAATCCTAGCATCACAGACTCTAGATTAAGCAATCCCTGAAAAGTCCATCCCCAATAACTGCATGAGTCTTTGGAGGGGGATCAAAGGTAGAAAACATTTGGAAATTGATGTAATAAA
>NW_004524635.1:11571899-11572769 GCF_000260255.1 Octodon degus
TAAATCTTTAACTCATTTTGACTGTAGTTCAATGTATGGTAATAGTTAAGGGTCTAAGCCAGTTTTCCCAGCATAATTTTTAAAGAGGCTAGCATTATTCAAGTAAACATGGTTAGTGTCTTTGTCAAAGTTAAGAGCGCTAATTGTGTTTGCAATTATTTCTGCATCTTCTTATCTCTTCAACTGAGACTTAGGTCTGTTTTTATTCAGCACCATGCTGATTTTATCATCATAGCTTTGTAATATAATTTCAAGTAAAAGATTATCATGCCTTCTGCCTTTCCTTTGTTTCTTGGGATTGTTGTTGCTATTCTAGGACTTTTCTAGATCCAAATGAATTTTAGGAATGTTTTCTCTACATCTATGAGGTACAGTAATGGTATTTTATACCATTATTGAGATTGCATTAAATCTATATAACAATTTTGGGTGTATGGTCATTTTCATATTCTTGTTTCTTCTCATCCTGGAGCAAAGAATATCTTTCCATTTTATGAAATCCTCTTTGATCTCTCTTAAGAGTACTGTAATTTTCACTGTATAGATCTTTTAGTTCCTTTAATTTAGATGGATTCTTAGTATTTCAGATTTTGCATGCTATTTGAAAGGTGTGTTTTCCATAATTTCTTTCATTTATTTTTTATTTTTACTTTTAGAGTACAAATTAGAATTAAAACAGAAAAAATTACAAGTGATACAGAATTTCACTTAACAAAGTAATATGAATTTCACAGTATTTGTTGTAACACATAGTGTTGTCTTCCAACCAGTAATTCATATTGTCAGATATATGCAAGTAAAATTGGAAGAAGGAAGAAAAAGAGAAAGAAATGTATAGGAAATTAAGAAGAGAAAAAAGTACAAATAATT
>NW_004524635.1:11574778-11581523 GCF_000260255.1 Octodon degus
CTTTTGATTTCTCTCTTGTTTAATTGTTCTGGCTAATGTTTCCAGAATGATATTGAATAAGAGTTGACATTGTTGTCTTGTTCCTTATTTACAGTGAAGTCCTTCAGCTTTTGCCTATTTAGTATGGTGTTGGCTATTGTTTCTCATAGATGGCTTTTACCAGATTGAGGTATAGGCCATCTATTCCAATTTTTTGTAGCTCTTTGATCATAAATGAATATTGGACTTTGTTAAAAGCCTTTTCTGCATCTATTGGGATGATCATGTGGTTTTTATTGTTGTTTCTATTGATGTGATGTATTGCACTTATGGATTTGCATATGTTGAATCCTTCGTCCATTACTGGAATGAATATAATTTGGTCATGGTGTATAATCTTCTTGATGATTTGCTGCATTCTGTTTGATAGCATTTTGTTCAGAATTTTTATATCTATATCCAGTAAGAAGACTGACCTTTAGTTCTTTTTCAGTTGGATCTTTCTCGGTTTTGCAATCAGAGTAATACTTGCCTCCAGTAATAAGTTTGGGAGAATTGCTTCCCTTTCAGTTTCATTGAAGAGTTTGAGAAAAGTTGGCATTAAATATTTTCTTAATTTCTTGCAGAATTCTGCTGTAAATCCATTGGGACCTGGGCTTTTATTTGTTGGTAGACTTTTTTATTACATTTTCAATCTCATATTCATTATTGGGTTATTCAGAGTTTGTATAACTTCATGACTCATCTTTGGCATTTCATATGTATCTAGGAAACTGTCCTTTTCCTCTAGGTGTTCATTCCTGTGAGAGTAAAGATTTTGAATGTAGGCATTAATGATCTTCTGAATTTCTCTAGAATCTGTAGTGATTTCACCCTTTTCATTCTTTATTACATGATTTGGGGTTAGTTCTTTCCTTTTTTGATTAGGTTGCCTAGCGGTTTATCAACTTTATTTATTCTTTCAAAGAACTAACTCTGATCCACTTATTCATTGCATTGTTTTCTTAATCTCCAGTGCATTAATTTCTGTCTAATAATTTTAATTTCCTGCCTTCTTTGGGCTTTGGGCTTGATTTGCTCTTTTTCTAGGAGCTTGAGGTGCAGCATAAGATCTTTTATTTAATACTGTTCTGTTTTCATAATTAGCGAAACTTATCTCTATAAATATACCTCTTACGACAACTTTCATTGAATCCCACAGGTTTCAGTAGATTGTACACATTTTCATTTGATTATAAATATTTTTAAATTTATTCTTTAATTTCATCTGTGACCAATTGGTTGTCTAGGAAGTTGTTATTTAATTTCCATGTGTTTATGGTGTTTTTGTAGTTTCTTTTGCCAATAACTTCCAGTTTTATTGCATTGTGGTCAAATAGCATGTGTGGGATAATTTCAATTCCTTTGCATTTACTTAAGGTTCTCTGTGTGCTAGTATAAGGTCTATTCTAATTTCTCTCTTAGTGTGTTTGTTGTTTTTGTATAGAAATGCTATTGATTTTTAAGTGTTGACTTTTCATCCTGATACGTTACTGAATTTGGTTATTAAATCTACAAGTCTCTTGGTGGAGTTTTTGGGGTCTTTATGTAGAATATCAGGTCATTTTTTAATAGTGATAATTCCATTTCTTCCTTTCCAATCTTTATTCATTTTATTGCTCTCTCTTGTCTAATTGCTGTGCATAAAGTTTACAGAAATATATTGAAAAGGAGTGGAGAGAGTAGACAGTCTTCTTCCTGATTTTAAAGTGAAGGCTTTTAATTTTTTTTCCACTTAGTATGATGTCAGCTGTTGGTTTGTTGTAGATAGCTTTTATAAGACTGAGATAAAGACCACTTATTCCTATTTTCTGTAGGTTTTTTTAATGATAAATGAATGTTTTACTTTGTCAAAAGCTTTTCTGAATCTATTGAGATTATCATTATTATTTTTGTCTTTGGCTCTGCTGATGTGGTGTATTGCATCTATTGATTTGTGTATATTGAAACATCCTTGCATTCCTGGATGAATCCCACTTGGTCATGGTGTCTAGCTTGCTTGGTGATTTGATGCATTGTTTTACATCTATACTCATTAGGGAGATTGTCTTGTAGTTCGCTTTAGGTTCAATATTTCTCTGGTTTGTGCATCAGGGTAATGCTTGCCTCCAGAAATAACAAAGGGAGAACTGCTTCCCTTTCAATTTCATTGAAAAGTTTAAGATGAATTGCCATTAAATTGTCTCTAAATTTCTTATAGAACTCAGCTGTAAATCCATAAGGATCTGGTATTTTCTTTGTTGGTAAGATTTTCATCATATTTTCAATTTCATTTGCTGATATTGGGTTATTCAGAATTTTTATATCAGGGCAGGCCAAATAACTCAGTGTAGTAAAGCACCTGCAAGCAGGGGCAGGGACAGGGGTTCAATCCCCAGGCTTGCTGTGCCAGCCAATTGAGATTAGGCATGGTGGCACGCACTTGTAATCCCAGTTCTTTGGAGACTGTAAACAGGCAGCTTACTACGAGTCCAATCTAGTAGTGAGACCTTGAACAACCTGTGGACCCTTCCCTAAAATACAAAAAAAAAAAAAACCCAGAATTTTCATATCTTCTTGATTCAGATTTGGTAATTCATATGTATCTAGGAATCTGTTCATTTTCTCTGCATTTTCCAACCTGTGAGAGTAAAGATTTTCAAAGAAGCTATTGATGATCCTCTGAACTTTTACAGTATCGGTAGTGAGTTTTCCATTTTATTCTTTATTGCACGACTTTCAATTTTTTTCTTCCATTTTTGTCAGGTTTCCTGGGGTTCATCAATTTTATTTATTCTTCCAAAGAAAAAAGTCTTTGATTCATTAATTCTTTTCTTTATCTCCATTGCATTAACTCCTGCTCTGATCTTTATAATTTCTTACAATCTTTGGTCTTTTGACTTGGCCTCTTCTTTTTCTAGAAGCTAGAGGTGCAACATAATGTTGTATTTTTGGGTTTGTTCTGTTTGCCTGATGTGAGAATTCACTGCTATAGATTTTTCACTTAGGACTGCTTTCATTGTGTCCCACAAATTTTGGTAAGTTGTATCTGCATTTTTACTTGGTTATAAATATTTTCTAACATATTTTAATTTCATCTGACCCACTGATTCTTCAGGAGCATACTATTTAATTTCCATGTGGACCTTTTGCAGTTTCTTTTGTCAATAATTTCCTGTTTCATTTTACTATGGTTAGATAACATGGAATAATTTCAATTCCTTTGCATTAATTTAAGTACATTCTATCTGCTAGTATATGGACTATTTTGGAGAATGTCCCATATCCAAATGAGAAGAATGTATATTCTGATGTTGCTGGGTGGAACACTCTATCAAGGTTTACTAACTCTATTTCTTCACAAGTTTGGTTTAGTTCTTTTTTTCTCTCTCTCTCTTGAGTTTTTTGCTGAGTTGTTTTATTTCTTTGTAACAATGACTTGTTAATGTCCTTCATTACAATTGTGTTATTTTTTTTATTTTTTATTTATTTATTTATCTTTTTGTGGAACCGGGGATTGAACTCAGATCCTTGCGTTTGCCAATCAAGTGCTTATCCTACTAAGCCATCTCTCCTGCCCCAACAATTGTGTTATTGCTCATTTGATTTTTCATATCTTTCAAAATTTGTCTTGTACAGTTGGGTCATCCTACATTAGGTGTGTATATAATTATGATTGCTATCTCTTCCTTTTGCAGTTTCTCCCTAACAAGTAGAGTTCTACTTTATCTCTTTTGTTCATCTTTGTTTGAAATTCACATTGTCTGAAACCAAAATATCTTCCCCTGCTTTTTTCTGGGTTTCTGCTACCTGGAGTATTGCTTTTCATCCTTTGTCTTTCAACCTATGAATGTCTTTATGAGTTAAATGTGTTTCTTGTATACAGCATATTGTTAAATTTTGTTTCTTAATCCATTCTTCCAGTCTCCTCCTTTGGATTGATTGAGACCATCCACATTGATGCTTATAACTGATTTGTATTGGTTTATCTTTGTCATATTTTTTCTCTAATGTTTCCCCACTTTTATCCTGTGTTCAATTGTTTGCTCTGCTTTATGGTTCCTTTCTGTTGTTCTTCAAGTTGTGGTCATATTTGTGTCTCTCTAGAATACCTCAGTACACTTTGTAGAGTTGGTTTGGTGGTCATTAATTTCTTCAGTTCTCACATTTCATGAAACTATCTTATGTCACCATTAAATTTCATAGATAGTTTTGTAGAGTACATCAGTCTGGGTTGGAAGTTTTCTTTCAAAGACCTGAAATATTTTACTCTGAGCTCTTATTTACTTGATGGTTTGTGTTGAGAAATCTATCACGATTCTGATGGCTTTTCCATTATAAGTGATCTTATTCTTTGCTCTAACAACTTTTATATTCTCTTCTTTCTCTGAATTTCTGGGATATTGATTATTATGTGTCTGGTTGTAGATTTATTTTGATTATGTCTAATTAGAATTCTATATGCCTCACTTACTGCATATCAGATTCTTTTCCCATGCTGGAAAATTTTCTTCCACTACTTCTGCAAATAGTCTTTTTTTTTTTTGCCATTTGTATGCTGGGTTTTTCTCTGTTTTTGACATTTATTAGTCTTTTATTGTTTTCCATTGCATCATCCAGCAGCTGTTGAATTGTTATTTCCTTGTTCCTTGTTATTTTTAGGAGAACTTTCTTTTTATATTTGCTAGCTGCAATACAGTCTTTAAGGTCTGAAAGTCTATCTTCAGTTTCATTCAAATGGTTTTCCCAGTTTTCAGTGGAGTTTTTTTTTTAATGTATTTAGGACAGGGTCTACTGAGTCTCAATATGTAGATCACACTTAGTGATTCTCCTGTTTTCAGACTCCCAAGCACTGGGATTACAGGAGTACACCACCATGACCAATCTCAAGCACCCAGTCTCACCATCTTAGTGTGCTTTGGGGGTGGGGTCAGCATGGCATGCTGAGGATCAAACTCCAGCCAATGAGCTCTGCCTAAGCAGGTGCTTCAATCCAACGAGCTCTCTGGGTGGCCCTCAGTGGAGTTCTTAATTTCTGCATATCTGTTTGAATCCATTTTGTGCATCCTAATTCTTTCCTGTATTGCTCATTCAATGTTTCTATGATTTTTCTATTTGCTTCTACTTTTTATCTACATCTTCTTTAGATGTGCAGAGCAATTCTTTAATGATTGTTGTCATTTTTTTTACCTTAGAGATCATGATCTTATTTCTTCTATAGCCTGATGGAATTCTTTCTTTACTTCAGCTGCTATCATTTCAGAAATTTCAGGTATGTGACTTCCAAGTTCTTTCTTCTATGTCCTTGTCTCCTGGACTTGTTCTGTGAGAGCTGAAAGACTCTGATTTCCTTTTGTTCTTTTGTTTAGACATTTGCAAAGCTCCAAAAGTTTCACCAAGGCTCAGGGCAACTCCTGCAATAGTGTGGTGGTTGGTTGCAATTCATGGAGGCTCCTGAAGCTGTCTGGGGCTTGGTATGGTTTCTGTGACACGGAAGGGGTGGTGGGCTGCAGCTTACCAAGGCTTCCTGGAGGATAGGTGGGGACCATGTGGCAGTTTGGGGAGGCTACTGTGAGGGAGGAGCAGGGGAGGACCCACCAAGGCCCACATGGCTTCCTCAAGGGTGGGAGGGTGGGCACTAAAATAATTTTTAATTTATTAACTTTACTTTTAGAGCAGTTTACTTTATAGAAAAGTAAAAAAAATCCCCTGAACAGAAAATTTCCCTATATCCTCCTTTCTTTGCTCTCTGCTCTTAATTTCCCTGGCTATGAATAACTTTCCTCTTGTGATGCATTTGTTACAATGGGTGAGCCCACACAGAAGCATTACTAAAGCCTCAGTTTACATTAGGTTTACTCTTTTGGTTGTACATTGTATGGCTTTATTCTTTGTACTTATCATCGTGCTATCATGCTCCCTTAACAATCTTTAGTGCTCTACCTGACATATTTCTATTTCAAATTGTTTTGTCTTTCTTGTAGTTTTAGTAATACATGTTTGCCACATACAAGCATACCTGTAACATGGGGAGCTTATACCTGTACATAATTGCTCCTTTATTATTTTTCATCTCCTTCCTTTCACACCTCCCTACTCCTTCCAAGTTTTATTCCCTTGATGAAGCTGCAGTGATGGGGTAGGCCCAGATGCTATGAATTTAAACTGGTACAACCACTGTGGAAACTAGTATGGATAAAGATTTACCCACTTCTTATTGTCTTAGAAATGAGGGTACCCACTGCCACGATGACTAGAATTTATATTATTTTATGTCTTACTCTCTACCATCCCTCTCTCTGGTCCCTCCATCCCCTCTTCTCCCTTTCCCTTACTTTTCTTCCTTTCCCAGCTTCCATTACTCCCCTCTCCACTCGCTCATTGTTCTTTCCTGCTTTTCTCCTTTCTCCCCTTTTTTTTAGTAGAGTGATGGCATCTTAGCCTTGAGGAAACACAATGGTTAAAAAAAGCCCCCAATTAGCATCCCTGCTTTTTTGTTGAACATTCCTGAAAATAAGTAGCAGGCCCACTCCATTCTTTTCCAGCTGGGGGCTTTACCTGAGGCTACACTCTGTCTGTCTTGTGCTCACACTGTCTTCTCTGTGGTCAAGGGAATCTGAAGTTGTGTACCGGTAGCATGGAGCTTCTTTCTCCATGAGTGCCTCTCCCCTTATCTTCCTGTACTCTGCTCTCTGCCCCAGAGAATGCCCTGTTTGGATTTTTCCATTAATTCCCAAGCCCTGAGTTG
>NW_004524635.1:11582408-11595308 GCF_000260255.1 Octodon degus
ATGTATATATGTACATGAGTCCTATCAGATATCACTGCTGTAAATGGCATCAGAAATCAGCAAAACCCATTCTTACCCAGTAGAATGAGGTAGAAGTCTGATAATAGGTGTGGCACATAAAATTTTCTAGTTCAGGTTTTCAGGAAGACTGAGTCTGAAATGGAGGTGGTGTCTTCACTTGTCTTGGCTCTTACATGTCCAGAAGCACAGGCAGAGCCTTTCATTGCATGCAGGACCTATGAAACCTACTGGACTTCACTGTCTCAGAAGTTTCTTTCCACTCAGTATCTGGAGTCCATGGCCAAGCCATTCAATTGAGTCCTTATTCAACATTTCTAAGGTATTTTGTCATGGTTTTAAATTTCTCTCCTCCAGGTCTACAGAATCTCACATGACCTAACCTTCCACTAACTGCCTCTGCTGTTCTCTTACATCCTTAGCCTGCACTTTGGGAGAATTTGGTTACCAATTACCTTTGTAAAATAATAGCCCTTCTCTGACTAGGGGCAAGGTAACCAATATAAATTACCTACCAACAGTTTGTCATCCATGGATTATCTGATGAGATTGTAATTTGTAATGAAACGATGTGATGTTTTCAGTTGTTTTGAAAAGATACCCAGAAAAAGGATAGCTGGGTTGAATGAGACCTCCAATTCTAGTTTTTTGAAGAATCTCCACACTGATTTCCATATCAGTTGTACCAGTCTACATTCCCACAACAGTAATGGAAACAAGAGATGAGGTAGAAGAGAGTGGACAGCGAGAGTGTGAACTTGGAGATTCTACCTGGTCCCTTGCTGCTTCCTCTTTAGCTCTTCTTTCTACTTCTCAGCTGCCATGAGGGAAGCAGCTCTCTTCCTCCATGGTCTTTTGTCCTACCACAGTCCCACTGCTCTGGAAACAGCAAAAAAAAAAATCAACTGAACCCTTGGCACTGTGAGGAAAACATAAATCTTTCTTCCTTTATGTTAAATATCCCAGGTATTTTATCACAGGGTCAGAGAGCTGCCCAACGTACTACTCAAGCCAGGAACTGATCCTAAAATAAGGTATGCACGACAGTTAACACCTTTTGAGGACTGACACTTTCAGAAGTAAAGTGACTTAAGCTTAAATTTATTTGTTCTTACTGTGCATACATTCTGAGTACAGCTTTCTTTGCATAATCTGGATATTCTTCCAACTCTGCTGTGTTTTTTGTGCTTCTATCTTTACCATTGGCCTCTTTGACTTTTAGAGGACTCAGCACTTATCACACTCTTTCTGGGGAAGAATTTTGCCTTAACTTTCTGAAGTTTTGGATGTCAACAGAGAAACCTGAGATTCTTTTGCAAAAGAAATAGACTTCATATTCTTGAATGAGCCTGGTATTACTATGGATAAAAAGCAATGCCTAATTTACATTTTTGGTGTTTTGAGTTTTTAAAAATTTGTTTCTGAGGCCAGAGAGATAGCTCAGTGGACTAAAACACCTGCTTAGGCAAACTTAGCCAAGCACAAGGACCTTGATTAGATCCCTGGCCCCACATGCCACACAAGCCCTGCCCCTAGGGTGGGCTGAGCTAGCCAGAGCCCAGGCATGATAGTGCACACCTGTAACCCCAGAGGTGGGGAGACTGAAAGCAAGAGGATCACCACGAGTCTGAGCTGTATAGTGAGAACCTGCAACAAGCAAATACATTAAAAAAATTTGCTTCTGTCTTAATTTATATTGAAGAGGTAAATGAGATCATAAGACATAACGCTGCTGAAGAGATTAAATAATCAACATCTGTTCCTTTTGGGAGTAAGAGTATTGTAAACAAAGGGATTATGAGAAAAATGACATTCACAACTGTTACTGGACTTGTTAGACATACTACCAAGATGAGAGCCTGACTCCAGCAGGGTTTTAGCACAGAGTGAAATGAGAAACAACTCAGAAATCCCATGTCACTGGAGAAGGCTTCTTTCTGATCTCCAAATATCTAATATCTGTGTTTCTTTGTTTTTCTATTACTCTGGGAAATATGATTTTTATGACTTTTGGGGGACATAGGCAATAAGATTTTGATGATGCTCTCTGACTCACTTACTACAATCCATTAAAAATAATGGTCCTATTCTATTTTAAAAGTATGGCTTTTATAGATTTTGTTGAATGTGTTGAGCACACATCCTTAGTGGGACCAATATTTTGGTAGACTTTGTAGAACTGGCACATGAGAGAGAATGTTGCAAAAGAAATAGCAAAAACCAATGCTTTATCACTTATTCAGCATTCCTATATTCTACCATGTAATGAAATACTTTATTCTTTTAATTTATTTAATCTCCAAACAGCTCCATAGGAAAACCCTACTTCTTGTATTGACAAAGTCACTGATACAAAAAAGGTTAGTGATCCGCTCCAGCTCAACATGCAGGCAGCTTTACAGTCCAGATTTCAACCTCAGTCAGCTCATTTCAGAGCTCATACTTAAGCACTCCAGCATGCTGAGTCTCTTTCAAGCTATAAAAGTTCTTTGTAATGTGATACATACTCTGTGCAACTAAACATGCTGAATTGTCTAAATAGAGGTTTTCATAGGATTTCAAGTCTTAGAAGCAAGCCAAGGAACAGACACCCCAGGACCTTTGTGCTGTAGGCACTTCAGATGGGCAGGGATCTCATTTAATAATAAATCTTCCCCCTCTATCAAATTATAGGAGATTTACATTTATGTCAGATTCTTGATAAATCTGTATTTTTAAGAATTATATAAATTCATAACAAAGTATATTTCAAAAGGAGGAAATGGTATTTTAGTTGTTTGTTAATTTACGCTTTTCCCAACTATATCTGATGATTACTTTGTATTCTTCTTTTACTCTAGAAGTTCTAATGAGAAATAAATATCCTCTCTGGAGTGGAATATTAAGCAATGGTAAATATGCTTAGTGGTAACTTATAATTAAAAAGTTTGACAAGGTTAAACATACCTGAGATTTGAAAACAGAAGACCTTCAAATTTTTAGATGAATACCAACATGTGTCAAGTATCTTTTGTTTTTAACAAACCACCCTACATTTTGCAGCTTAGAACACTAAGAAATTATTTATTTATGTAGTAGCTTTAATTTCAGAAACCTTATACTGTCAAGCTTAATAACAATGTTTCCTTGATTTTAGGAGGGATCATTGATTCTTATTCATGTTTCAAATAAATATTTGCTGAGGCTAAGCAATAGGTATAATGAGGGCCAATCCAGGGTGATACCTGTTTAGATGGGAAGACAGAAAATAAAACTAGCCCTTATATTCCCCGTGAAAGCATGCAGGGAAGACACAGAAGCTTGAAGGATGAATGGGATATGACAAGGCAGGAGTAGGTAGCCCAGAAGTAGAGGGAAAGGACAAATGTAATACACACAGAGAAAGCAACATATGAATACATGTAGATTACAGAGAGAGCACAGATGCCTTAATGTGGCCAGACATTAGGGATGAGAGAGGAGCCCATGGCAAACATAGAAAAATCATACCTAAAGGCAGTAAGTTTATAATATGAAAAGAATTATCTGCTATATCCATACTTATCCCAAGAGCAACTATATAATATGATGATTGGAACTATATTACATAGTAATTCATATGATTATTCTATGATGGAACTATATTATAATTTATAATACGTGATTACTTCTGAATTTTAAATGTGTTATATTGATCCACATGTGCGTAGCTAAAAGATGACTACATTAATTACTGTAAAAGAAAATTAGGCTTACTGGAACATAGCATGGGTCTTTAAAGACATGTTCATGATTCCTTCTGCTACAATTACAGGTGAAACAACTTGAAGCTGGAGTCAACATAGTGCTTGCTAATGAACTTGACAAAGACTACATAATATCTGAGTAGCCACGATGAAAGCTAGGTAATAATATAATTAGATAAATGCATTGTGATTAGATAGGTCACATTTTGGGATTAATTTAGAACAGTATTGATACCAATATTATTTCTTTTCATTTATTTCAATCAAGAATTGAGAACAAAACTCATAATTGTGCAGCACTTAGGTTATGCAAGCAACCATTATTACAATGGGAAATGAAATTTAGGTTTAAAGAATCCTTGTTACATTAAATCATACATTAAAATCTGGGATAATATTGCAACTACTTATTAAAATATGTCAACTAAATATGGCACAAGGGTCACTTTTTGGAACTTGATTTAAATGCATAAATTAAAAAAAAACACCAACAGAAAATTTAATAAATACAAGACATTGAATAATATCAAAAAAATCAACACTTTTTAGAAACAAATTTATGATTAATGTTTTAGATTTTTACTTTTTGTTTGTTAGTATATGTTTGCAGTACAAAATACATTTCTTGTTGGGTGATGGTATAGGTCTATAACACATCTTGTTTTTTCATGCATTTTTCATACTCACCCCTCTGTGATTAATTTAGAACAGTCCCCTTCCCTTTTGCAAAAGATCCATAGCTATTTCCTATTATATATCTTTTATTTTCATTAATATTTTTGGAATTTTATTTTTATTATTTATTTATATATTTGATACAGGGTCTCACTATGCAGCTCGGACTCCTAGTGATCCTCCTGCTTTCAGCCTCCCCAGGGCTGGGACTACAGGTGTGTGCCACCACGCCAGGGCCTGGTTGCCCATTCAGAGTGCCCCCGGGCAGGGGCCAGCTCCACTGATGGTGCTGGGGATCAATCGGATATCTTATATAAGAAAAGACTTGTAATGGTTAAGCTTCTGTGTCTGGTTTATTTCACGTAACATTATGGTCTCGATGCATTTTCCCACAAATGGCCTGTGTATCATTTTTTACCACACAGTTGTACTGTATTGTGTATAAATGTCACATTTCATCCATTTAGCTGTTGACAGACATACAGGCTGCTTCCCAGATTGAGCTATTATTAATTGTCCTACTGTAAATATGGAAATGAAAGTATTATTGTGATATGATGTCTCCAACTATTTTGGCAAGACACCTAGAAAGAAGATGTTTGCATCAAATACCATTTATATTTTTAGGTTTTTGAAGTATACTCATACTAATTTTCATAATAATTATACTAGTTTACATTCCTACCAACATTGTAAAAAGGTTCATTTCCCTCCACAGCCTGATGATCATTTCTTATTATTTGATTTCTTAATAGTAGCAAAATTTCCTGGAGTAAGATAAGCTCTCAGTGTTGTTTGAATTGGCCTTTCTCCCATGGCCAGAGAAATTGAACTGTTTTATGTATTTATTGGACATTTGTATTTCTTTGGGCAAGCATCTATTCATTTTAGTTTCCCATTTTTTGCCTGGGTCTGTTACTGTGAAAGATCTAATTTGCAAGGGTTGTGCTTACGTACTCTAGATCATGGTCTTTCATCTGAGAAATAGTTAGCAAAATTTCCTTCCTAATCTATGCTCTATCTCTACTCTGTCAGTCATTGCCTTTGCTGTGCAGGAGTTTGTATTTTGATGTCATCCTTTCCTTGCAATTTCATGTGCATCTTTGGAGCTCTGTTCAGAAGGTCCTTGCCTATCCCTGTGTCTTTGAGAGTTTTACTTATTTTTGTCTTCTGTCAGACTGTTTCCATTTTAACATTTAGACCTTTGATCAATTTTAATTTTAGTTTAGTACATAGTGAGAAATATGGGTCTACATTCAATTTTGTCCAAATAGATAGTCAGTTCTTCCAATCTCAGTTGTTAAAAAGGCCATCTTTCTTCCAGCATAAATTTTTGGGTTCTTTGTCATATAAATAATAGCTGAATGTGCCTGATATGTTTCTATGTCTCTGTCGTGTTGTATTGACTGACATGTTTGTTTTTGTACTGCTGCTATGCTGTTTTTTTATCACTTTCTCCTTGTAATATAACTTGAAATATAGATTGTGATACCATGTTCTTGTTGCCCAGGATTGCTTTTGCTATTCTGGATCTCTTCCGGCTCCAGATGAATTTTAAGATTGTTTTCTCTAGTTCTATGAATAGTATTATTAGTACTTAATCAGGATTACATTAATTCTGTTTAATAAATATGGTAACTTTGATCATATTAGTTCTCTATATCTAGGAACAGGGGATATCTTTTCAGTTTCTAATATTTTACTCTCTCTATTTTCAGATGACTGTGCTTTTGTTGTAGAGGTCTTTTACTTTCTTGGTAAGGTTAATTCCTAAGAATTTAATTTTTGATGCTATTGTGAATGGTACTGTTTTTCTAATTTCTTTGTTGTGAACGGTATTGTTTTCTAAATTTCTTTCTTGGTGAGTTCATTATTAGGGTATGAGAATACTATTGACATATATGTTGATTTTGTATCCTCTTACCCTGAAAAATTTGGTTACTAGTTTTAACATTTTTTGGTACTGTTTTGGTAGAGAATCACATTATCAGCAAACAATGATAATTTAACTTTTTTCCCCTATACATATCACTTTTATTTCTCTTGAGTGTTTTGAGTGATAAACTGAACAGTAGTGGCCACCCTTGTCTAATTCCTGAATTTAGAGGTAAATTTTCCACCTTTTCTGATTTAATATGATGTTGGCAGTACCATAATAACTCCTTGTCAGACTGAGGTAAGGTCTTTCTATGATTATTTCTTTCAGAATTTTTATCACAAACAGATGCTTGACTTTGTCAAGTGGTATTTCTGGGACTATAGATATGATTTTGTGATTTTTGTTCTGACTTCTGTTTCTGTGACATATTACATTTATTGATTTATACATGTTGAACCTTCCTTGCATCATTAAGATAAGGCATAATTTGTCTTTATATATGATGTTTTTCATGATTCATTATATTCTCTCTATCAAGCTCTTGCTGAGGATTTTTCTATATTCCTTAAAGAGATTGATCAGTAGTTCTCTTCTTTAGCTAGGTCTTTGTCTGGTTTTGGAATCAGGATAATCTTAGCTTACAGGAAAGCCTGGAGAAGTACTTGTTCCCTCTGAAATTCATTAAGGAGTTTGGGCAGTATTAGCCCTAGGTCTTCCTTGAAGTTCTTTTAAAATTCAGCATTGAGCTAATAAGGCCATGGCTTTTTAAAATTCATTTATTCATTTATTTATTTATTGTGGTCAGCTCAGCCCACCCTCGGGGCAGGGCTGATGCAGCATATGGTGCTGGGGATCGAACTGCAGTTCCTGTGCGCTTGCCTAAGCTTGCCTAAGCAAGTGCTTTAGACCGCTGAGCTATCTCTCCGGCCCCCAGTTTATTTTTTAATACTGCCTCAATTTGGTTTTAGTCAGGGTTTTCAGGGGAAACAGTTTAATGCAGTACACTTAATTTATAGGATTGTTTTATAATAACTATATTATATAACTATTTAAATTCCCCCAAACAGTCAAATTCTAAAGAGTACAGGAAATCTGTTCACCACTGCAGACTACACTCAAAGAATTAGCATGAGTCCAAGTAAAAGACCTAGAGTTTGTGACTATACCCCCAACAATTTCAACTGGATGAGGCCTGGAGTCCATGACAATGCCACACGCAGGCCTATTTCAAGGATCTGTGCTAGGAAAGCTCAGAGGTCAGTGATGGAACCTATAAAGTCTGTGCCAGATGGATGAAGGATCTGTACCAGCAGACTGAGGAAACTGCACTGGAGCCAGGAAGCAATGCTCAGAGTAAGAACCAGAGCTCCCCCAAAGTGATCCACAGCCATTCTCAGAGACAAAGAGCTTCTGAGCTCTTGTGATAACAGCCAAGTTCATATCAGGAAAGCCAGCATGACAAGCTCCTCCAGGAAAACCAACAGCTCCACCTCTTCCTTTCCAGTTCCCCTTTTTATGTTGTTGGCAACAGTCCTCAGGTGGGCCTCCCACACACAGCACCACGCTGCTTTATTCAGCTGGGTGTTACAAGTTGAACGCCATTTGTCAATCTGCTACAAATATCACGACGTTTTATTAGATTCTTCATGGTTTTTATATCTTTTGGCTTATTTTTGGTAAATATATGCATCTGGGAATCTACCCATCTCCTCTGGATTCTCCATTTTATTGGAGTACAGGTTTTCAAAATAGTAATAATTTTCTGTATGTTGGCACCATCCATTATGATTTTTTTTCCTTTTTATTTCTGGTTGCCTTGACTTGGATCTCCCCCCACATTTTTTGTTATATTACATAAGGGCTTATGTATTCCAATTAATTTTTTCAAAGTACTGGATCTTCCGTCTATCAATTTGTTCTATCATTTTGTTCTCAAATCCATAATTTATGCTCTGATTTTTATAATTCCTTTCCTTGTATGAGCTTTTTATATTGTTCTTGCTTTTATAGCACTTTGACATATATCATTAGGTTAGTTATACGGCCTCACTCCTTTTCTGATGTGAGTATTCACACCTATAGTCTTCTCCTGTAAGAGTGCTTTCACTGTGTCTGATATATCCTGTTATGTTGTTTTAGCATTTTTGCTTGATTTTGGAAAGCATTTGATTTCTTTCACAGCCCACTGATTGTTTAAGAGTATATTATTTCACTTCCATGGGTTTGAATTCTTTCTGTGGTAAGTTTGATATTGATTTCTAGTTTCATTGTAATGTGATCTGATAACATGCATGGGATGATTTTGATTCTTCTCATTTACTTAAGCATGCTTTATGGATTAGTATATGCTCTATTTTGCAGAAAAATTTTTGTGGTGCTGAGAAGAAACTGGAAGGTTGGTTGCTGGAATATTCTGTAGATATTTATCCAGTTCATTTGTTAAATGTTTCAAAGTTTTAACTGTCATGATTTTCCTAATTTTTTTTTTTTTGGTCAGGTGTGTCTCACTGCTAGTAGAATACAGAGGTCCTCCACTCTAAATGTATTGAGAACAATATGACAACATCAGTAAGATTATTACTAACTACCTGACTTGCAATATCCAGTAGTATTTGTTTCATGAAGCTGGGTATGTTGTGGTTCAGAGCAAATATGTTTACAATTGTTATCTATTTATGGCCACTAATAATCTGTAGTGCCCTTCTTTGCCTGTTCTCATCAGTTTTGGCTTGAAGTCCTCTTTGTCTGAAAATATGATAGGCATTTTGTTTTGACATTAATTTTTACATAAAATATTATTTTCTATCTTTTCTTTTTTTAGTCTGCAGATTTCATTTTTTGATTAACTATGCTTCTTGTATATAGTACACCTTGGATTTTTTCTGTTCTTTAATTTGCATTTCATCTTTCTCATGTAAAAGAAACTATGCCATATTTAAACTTGCATGTCTAATCTATTTCACTTCACATTATGAACACACAGCCCATTCATTTACCTAAAATTTCCTCAAGTTTATCTTCCTTATGACAGAATATAGCAGTGGTACCTTCATTCACAAACTTAGTTTGTTCCACAGTTTGCGGAAAGATGGCCACACATGTTTGTGTGAGAAAGATGACCATGGCTGTCTTTGTTACCTGACGCAGAGAATCTAAACAAAAACAAAGTTTGCCAAAAATTTATGTTTGTGAACCAAAGTGTTTAGAAAAAGTAATATTCCTGACCCGAGCGAGGTACCACTGTACTCCACTGTGTGTAAATACCAAGTTTTCTTTATCTCTTCATGGGCGTGCAGGATGTTTTCAAGACTTGTGGTGCTATGAGCATGGGTATCACTATGATATGCTGCTTTAAAATCATTTAGGAAGACTTCTATTAGTAAATAGCTTTTTAAGAATTTTGTCTTATTGGAACACATTTGTGATACATAATGATCACATTCACGTGGGGGAAATGTTTCCATTACATAGCATATCTTAAATCTTTTTTTTTTTCTCTTGCTTTCCATGAAGAAGGATAAATGAGAATTTTTTAAGTAAATAAATGCTTCTGAAGACCACAATCTTACTCGAAAAAAAATGAAACATATAAGTTTAAAGTTTGATAGTTTCTCTTGTGTAAAAACCCCAAGTGTAAGGAGCAAAGTAAAGAGCTTACTGGGCAGCAGGAGGCGCTTACCATTGTGTTACTTGTGTTTTCTTGGAACTAGCTTGATTTCTTCTAGTTACGTAAAGTGTTAAATTAAAATTTGTTAAATTAAAACTTTATTCTGTTTCAACATACATTTGCATTGAAATAAACCTATTTTCTTAAGCATAAAAAAGGAAGACTTCTAGAAGGGAAATATTTTCTAGAAGGGAAAATAGCTGAAATTTCTATTTTTTGTTCTTTGAGGAATCTCCCTATTTATCTCCATAGTGGTTGTGCTAGTTTACGTTCTTACCAACAATGTAGAAGTGTTCTTTTCTCTCTGCAGCCTCACAAGCATTTACTATTTCATTTCTGTTTGATAGATACTCTTTCTTGAGTGAAAAGGAATCTCAATGTTCTCTTAATTTGCAAGTGATGACCAGTGATGTTAAATTTTTATTCATGTGTTTATTGGCCTCCTATATTTATTCTTCTCACAACTGTTTATTCATTTTGGTTAGCCATTTTTATTAGATCTTCTGTTTTGGCAGCTCTACTTTTTTGAGTTCTTTATATACTCTAGATGATAATTCGTTTAAGGGACAGCTGGGAAAAGATTTTCCCACTCTGTAGTTTGTATTTTCACTCTGTTGGTTGTTTCCTTTGATGTGAAGAGGGGTTTTTAATTTAATATGATTCCATTTGTGGGTTCTTAGTATTATTCCTTGAGCCTTTGGCATTTTGTTCAGAAAATCCTTGCCTACATCTATGTCTACCAGAGTTTTATCATTTTATCTTTCAGTAGGTTAAATATTTCTAACATTTAGATCTTTGATGCATTTTGATTTAGTTTCATACATAGTTAGATATATAGATCTGGATTCAATCTTCTGCATATCTATACCCAACTTTTCTAGCACCTTTTACTAAAGAGGTTATCTTTCCTCCAGTGTATGTTTTTGGACCCTTTGTGAAATATCAAAGAGATAAATGGGTCGGGAGTTATTTCTGCTTCCTCCATTTTGTTCCATTGATCCACATTTCTATTTTTATGCCAGCACAACACTGTTTTTATCATTGTATTTCTGTAATATAACTTTTGAATCTGGAATCACGATGCTTCTTGTTTTCCCATTGTTACTCAGTATAGTATTTGATATTCTGTCCCTTTTCCAGTTCTATATGAATTTTTGGATTTTTTTTCTGTCTTGATTCACTCTGTCAATTTGCATCTTGGTTTTGGATTTGCGATCATTCACATTGAGTTATTACTGAGAGATACAGACTTATTCTTGTCATTGCATTATATTTTTTTTGCTGATTCCCAGTTCCTCTTCTGCTTGACTACTCACCTGTGTATATTTACTCTAGTGGATTTTTGGCACTGTTAGCTTCATTGTCTCTCCTAGTGTACCCTTGAGAAAGTTTTGGAGTGCTACTTTGATGATCCTACATTTCCTTAGATGCTCTTTTGCATGTAAAACCTTATTTCTCCATTAATTTTGAAAGATAATTTTACTAGATATATCAGTCTGGGTTAGAAGTTATTTTATTTTAAGACTTGAAATATTCTGCTCTATGCTGAATATTTGGATTTTGAGGTTTGTATTGAGAAATCCACTGTAATTTTAACAGATTTGTTTTGATGGTGATTTATTTCTTTTATCTAACAGATTTTAATAATTTATTTTTGTATTGACTTCTGAGATTTTGGCTATTATGTATGGTGGAGAGTCTCCTTTTTGATAGTGGTTATTTGCATGTCTAAATGCCTTGTTTATCTGTATGTTAAATTCTTTTATTGTATTGTTTTTTATTTTTAGTTTACTTCTATTTATTAGTACAATATAGGTCTATGTAATTATTACACTTATTATAAAAAATTTGTATATGTATTTGATATATTTTGATTCCTCCTTTCCCCTATTCCCATCCCTGTTTTGAAATAACCTTCCTCTCCCTGTTTGCAAAGCTCAGCTTTCATTTTGTGTTTTTTTCTCTATTTTTCTTTCCCTTACTTCCTCCTTCATTTCTTTTTACTTTTGAACAGTTTCTTCCTATTTCACAATATCTACTGTACCTTTTCTCTTATTTACATTTTCAGTTCCTTACACCTAAAAGATAATGTGATATTTATGCATGTATATACAATTTATTGCATTTATGATTATGGTCTCAAGATTTATGCATATAGCTATAAATGTTTCAATTTTACCTTTCTTTATAGCTGAGTAATACTCCACTGTATAAAAAGCCACATCTTTTTAGTCCATTCATTGGATGATGGGCATTTGTGTTGCTTCAAGATTTAGCCATTGCACACTCTTTTACTCTATTTGAATTTTTTTTCTGCCATTATTTCTGTATAGAGGTCTTTTTTTGTAACTTGTGCTGTCTTCTGATTTTTCACTGGTTTCCATTAGCCTTAGGCTTTTTGTCACCTAGTGGCTGTTAAATCCATTTTTCATGTTCCCTTGTGACTTTTAAGGTGTCTTTGAGTAAATGGTTAATACAATCCACCCTATCATCTAGTTTTGACTCTCCATTCTCACATTAGTGACTTAGCTGAGTATACTTTTAATAAAGTTTTTAATCACTTAGTTTTCCTGATGGTATTGTTTTATGGACTCCAACACTTTGCTAAACTGGTCATTCATTTTTTTGTTTCACTCAATGTAGCTCTGCCAGCTTTTTACTAGTGTGCACTATAAACTTGCTAATCACTTTTATGAATTTCATTATCTGTTTAGCTATACCTTCTTCAAACTCACAGAGCACCTTTTTGATCTGTTTCTTTAATCTCCTCTTTTATCTTTTGAAAAATTGTTCAGCTGTGCAGCTATTGATTTTTCTCTCCCTTGATGCCCCAAGGATCAGCTTTGGGAGATTGAAAGTTTGGGCTGGATTTTGTTGCCTTTTCTCCCCTCCCCTTCTCCCCTCCCCTCCCCTCCCCTCTTCTTCTCTTCTCTTGT